>NW_003315879.1:3000000-3286733 GCF_000151355.1 Fusarium vanettenii 77-13-4 | reverse complement strand
ATAAAAATCTAATTTTTATTATTTTAATTCCCTTATAATTAATTAAATAATTAGGGCTAAAAATATAAGCCTTACTTAGTAAGAATATTTTACTAAGGTAAAATAGCCCTATAAATTTAATCTCTATATAATTCCTTTAATATTATAATAAAGAGGTTAAGAATATAATCTTATTAATATATTTACTCTCTTTTAAACCCTTTAAGATTTAATAAAATTAATATATATTAAGCTTAAAATAATTTATTCCCTTAGGACCTTAAAAATTAATAAAAAAAAGGATATACCCTTAGTTATATTTAATTTATTAATATAAGACTAAGTATTTAATAATTAAATTATAAATATAAAATTTAAAAATATTTCTTATAATAATAATCTAAATAGCTTTAAGGGGATTTATTAAATTATTATTATAAATAAGCTTAGGATTAAGGATAGGTATTTTAAGAAATAAATCTTTTATATCTAAGTTAAGCTATAAGAATTTTCTTATATAGATTTAATTAATTATATCTCTTTTAATCTTATTAATTTAATCTTAAAATATTAATTTTATATTAACTTAAAAAGATATATAATTATAGATATTAAGAATATTAATTATATTAATAATTAATAGATTTATTACTTAATTATACCTTTTATAATTAAGGATAATAAAGAGGCTAAGGTCCCTTTAGGAATTAAGCCTTTTATATCCCTATAATTAAGAATTACTTTTTTAACCTTTTTTTAAGATATACTTAAATAATATATTAATAATAATATTAAGGTTAAAGATAATATATTAATTTATATAAATAGAGAAATAATATTAAATTTTAATAATTCTAAGAAAAAGAAAAAACTAATTATAAAGCTAATTAGTTTTACTTTAAAGAATAATAAAGATAAATTTATAATTTTTATATCTCTTAAAAAGAAAAATTAGCCTAAGATCTTATTAAAGCCCTTAGCTAATTTATTATTAAATACTTTAAAATATAATTAGCTTTTATCCCTTAGTAAATTAGAGTTTTAATTATTTAAGCCTTTAATTTCTTTTAAAGATAATATAAATAAAAATAAAAAAAAAGCTTTTATTAGATTATCTAATTAAATAATAAATATAAATTATTAAGATAAGACTTAAGATAAATACCTATATATTATAAAAAAAAGTCTATAAATTTAAAGTATTAAAGACTTTAATTATTTAAATTATAAAAGTAATAAGGTCTTAGTATTAAAGAGAAAGGTTATTAAACTTAGTATATAAGCTATATTATATAACCCTAGAGAGAAAGGCTAACTTAGGGAGGTAAAGAATTAGCTTATATAATAATTATTATCTAAAAATTATATAATATATCTTCTTATTAAAATAAGAAAATTATCTTAATAAGATAAGATTTTAGCTATAGCGATATAGCTATAAATACTTATAATAATATTAAGAAAAAATAAAAATAAAAAAATAAGAGAATATTAAAAAAGCTAAAATAATTAATTAAATAATTAGTTTTATTTAAGAAATAATTTAATATATTAGAGGGAATTAATAGCTTTTAGGGAAAGAATTAATAAGGTTTTAATAAGGCTTCTTAGGAGCTATAAAGATAAATATTAAAGCCTTATAGGGAGCTATAAGTTAGGAGAAAAATATATTAAGCTAATTTAGGCTATTAAGGTAATTTTTTATATATAAAAAAGGGAAATAAAGGCTATAAAGCCTTACTTTTATTATTATTTTTATAAGCCTTAAATAAAAGACTTTTAGGCTCTTTTATAGGTTATATCTTTATTATTATAAATTAATTAATTATTTTTATTATTTTATATTAAATTTATCTTATAAAAAAGTATATAAGATCTCTCTTTTAAAAAGACTTTAAAAAAAATATATAGAAATTTCCTCCCTTAGGCTATATAGTTTAGTATATTTTATTTCTCTAATAAAGTATAATTCTTTTATTATTATAGAAGTTTAATTAGGCTATTATATTAATATTAGGTTATAATATTATATTATATTTAAGATTTATTCTTTATTATAATTATAGCCCGGCCCTTAATGGGTTAACTAAGCCTAAAGATCGAAATAGAAACTATATTTTATAGACTCTAATAGCACCCGAGTTAACATGGGTGTCTGTAGCCTTCCTAAAGAGCATTTCGCTGGTTTTTACATCGACGGTCTCAGCTGTAAGTTAAGGCGGCGTAATTAGTTCACTGAGCCTAATAGAAAATAAGTAGGACTTAAAGAGCATATCGTGAGGGTAGAATTTATAAGTCAAGGAGGAGCTCTGAGAGTTACCCTAGCCGGCCAAACGGCAGTGCACTAACGTGAAGGGGAGATTTATTGTCTTGGAAAAAGCCCATCTATCAATCTTGAATATTTCTGCAACCCTCATTCACCAAATCAAGCCTCTCCGCAGAGGGAGTGGAACGTCCCCAATTACTGCAGCTGAACCATAAGGTTCTTGTGCTGGCCAAGGCTCTTGTACTCGGCCAAGGCAGCCTGAGCCTTGGGATCCTGGTAAGCAGCCTGAGCCTCCTGAATAAAATGTGAGCATACAATCGCAAAATAATCAAGAGTGAAAACTCGTCATACCTCGAGGCTGTCCCATCCAACCAGACCAAGACCAACGGTAGGTCCATCTCCAACGCTGACACCACCCCAAGTCTCCTTGCCGAGGGCATCAACAAGGCTCATCCAGGCCTTTCGAACCTCGGGGTGCTTGCTCTTGTCTTCAATGACAATGCTGGAGAACTGGGTGAAGGCTTTGTGGGAGGCACCCTCGGGGAACTGGGAAACCTCGAATCGGCCAGAAGTAGGCTCGCCTCCAACTCGCTCATTGTACCTCTCCTTGCGCTCCTTAGCCCATGCAGAGGCCTGGAAAGTCTCAAAGTCCTCCTCGGTCTTGAAAGCTGTGACATGTCTTAGCAGCTGTCTTGTAACGACTGGGTCTCGTCCACCTACCGATGCACTGGACAAACTTGAACTCAGTGGCGGCAGCACCGTTCTCGGCGACAACGGGTCCAGCGGAAACACCGGCAACTCCAGGCTGGGACTTGAGCTCCTCCTTCAGCGTAGGCCAGGCCTCGAGGAAGCGGTCCTTGTTCTCCTCGGAGATGGTAGGGACGACAATGGTGAAGTAAGGCATGATGGCGTGTTTGATTGGGTTGAAAAGTTGAGAAGCTGAAGGCGATGTAGTGAGTTGGTGAATGTAGAAGCAAGTGTTTGATGATGAAATGTTCACTCAAGTCGAGGCATCAGTCTGTATTTATAACTCTACAAACCCCATAAGGAGGCTCCGTTAACTCCTCGTCGGAGTCTTGCCGGAACCCGAACAATAAGCTTGAATCAGCCCTAGCTCTAGACTACGCGTATAACAAACGACATTCGTACGAGTAAGTTCTCCCAAATGCGTTACGCCTTTGAATCGCTGGCGGTGAAACCCCCCATGTCAAAACAAGCATGACACGGCCGCGCCAAGACGTGTCTCGCCAAAAATGGGTGGAATTGCGGATTCGCTTTCGGTTTCGCGACGGATAGAACAGAAGCCGAAGTCAATTGTGCAAGATTTATGTACACAATTAAATGATGCGAGATATGGTCTGACATTGTACCCTGTTGGCACTTGTTAAAGGCATAAGTTTGTCGAAAATAGACCCTGTTTATAAACGAGTGGCTTGGAATTAACTTCAGCCCAAAGGTTGCGTCGCATTCATCAAGATGAAGCGCCGCGTAATCATGCGTACATACCCTAGTGAAGCCTATCTCCCCTTTTTTGTTCTTGTTTTCAAAGACCTCTCTATCGTGCAAAATATCAAAGAAGAACATACTAATAAACACATAAAACACAATGCCGTAAAACACAATGCTCCTAGGTCAACCTATTCTTGTCCGTCTTTGAGTTCATACATCCACCACCCCGAGACTGGCTGAAAGGAGTCGAGTTTAGCTTTCGAATCTTCTTGAGAAACCTCAGGCTTTGAAACTGTGTCTGGCGCTTGCGGTGGTTCATCGACCGTCGTCGCCTGTGGCTCATTGGCTACCGTCACATTGTCAGGGGATTCTTTCGACGTTGAAACCCCGGCATCTCGTCCCGGAAGAGTAATGAGCCTCAAGACAAACTCTCTCAGCCGGGCAACCTTGCTGACCTTCTTCTTCTCGGTCTCCTTCGGGGTTTCCGCCCTTGGCATAATCGTCTCCTCCGGGGTTTCCGCCCTTGGTGTAATCGTCTCCTTTTCAGGACGTGGAAGCGCAGCCGATATCAAATCACCGCTGCTCCAAGCCTTGACGCCTACTGAAGCTGCCACCATCCTCGTCTTGTGTTCTGTCAAATTTTCGACAAGTTTGACAGGCACCGACACGAAACCCTTTGGGATTTCTTCAATGTCAATGTGATGGAATTGTACACCATCCAAAATGCAACCCGCACGCCACCCACCTGTTTCGGGGTCAGGGATAGTTTTGTCAAGTCCTTTGGAATACAGACAGGTCCCCTCAGCCGTCCAGAAGCAAAAAGCCGAGATCCATCCAGATAGACTATCGGGCCCAGAGCTTTTCTGCTCCCAGTGGGCAATCTTGCCCCAAAAGTCTAGGATATCGGGATCCTTGGGATCCATGAACGAGAGATCAAAACGGTGGAGCACTGGCCGCAGAAGCTTGGCGAATAGTTCAGCTTCTTCGCCAAACTCGGCTATCTTGTCAAGGCGCTTTTTAAGCCTGTTCCAGTCGGTCTTGTATCCGAGTAGAGTCACCGACGGAAGACCACAGCTTATGTCCGCCGTGCAGGAAAAGTATTCCTGCATCGATCCCATCATGAGAATCAGAGCCGTAACATTGTCCGGTGCCTCGGCAGTCGAAAAGTCGTCGGGCATGATCCATTCCCTCAGCTTGGGGTCAAAAATGTGGTCCTCTATTCGCTCGGTCATGAGGCGAGCCAGTTCAGCACAGTCGAGAGTCCCTTCAATGCGAACTGCCACTTTCTTCTTGCCCTCGTGGCGCACGAAATGGGACCTCAATTTCTCAGCGTTCTTATTGATGTAAAAGCTGAGCTGAGTGAGGATGGAAAACCAAACATCCTCGGGGCGAATGAACAGGTGATGATGATTGTTGTAGGCTTCCCAGACTGCATTGACGAAGCTGTTTTTCGCGGGATGGATTAAATTCTCGTGGGCCTTGTCAAAGGAAGATTGAATGATCCTCTGGCCCTTCTTATATTCATCTGGGCATGCCCGTTCGAAGACTTGACCCGATTCTGTCGAGGAGCCTTCGTTCTGCCGTGGCGCAGCTGGGTGATCAGCTGGATAAATAGTGACGGGCATTTCGAGCACCTGAGTAAAGTTGAAATGAAAAGAGGGGATGGATTGTCATTCCGTCGTTGGCTGCGTGGTGTTATTTTATAAAACTTGGGAGAGGCTGCCCGGTGAAAGAACTGGCATGTGACAGGGAAGGAAAGGCCCCTTTGTCTACCTGCATAAGAGGAAACGAGGAGTCACTCTTTGTCTGCATGATGCTCGCGTGTGGCTTGATCTGTTCTTTATTATACCAAGTTCCAGCCCGGCCCTCGATGGGTTAACTGGGCCCGAATTTCGCTCGTGTGGCTCATTGGACCAACACCTGTTCAGTGGCTTATATTAAAAAGCTTCAATAACAGGTCAAGTCGCGGCCTTTTGAAAGAATAACAGACAAAGGCCCAATGGATCGCTATCAAGGCACTGGCCACCAGCCAGAAGTGACCAGAGCCAAATTCTATAAATAAAGAAAAATAACAAAGAAACTATCACGAGGAAGACGCCAAGGGTGCCTCACAGGCCCCATGCGAAAGGGACATGGGGCTGCAGCCTAGCAAAGACCACAAAGAACAAGTTTATTAATAACAACTAACTAACTGTGACGAAACGGAGGCTTGCACCATGGTGCCAAAGAGCTAATTGGTTACTAGGCCCAAAGATTCAGCTGCCGTAAATGACCCCAATCTCTTGATCTTATCACACCACCTGTAATGCAGGGACAAGGCAGCACCTTAGCCTCTGTAATCCGCCTTGCTATATTTATGTTAACTGCTAGATTGAGGAGTTACAAAAATAGTGTTATGCTAAACCATTAATAGGTTACCTTATTGTAAGTTATGTGGCTCCGCGCTTTAGCATGGTTACCCTTTGGCTTCGTACATGTAGGCTCTCACTTGAGATGAGTACAGACGACGGTCGAAAAAAGAGCACCGCCCTTCGAGTTACAACTGCCTCTTATGTCATAGAAAATCCAAATCTATCGCGCCCCAACCATAACCAATCACATTTTCATCCCCTATCCCAACCTCCTGGATGCCCTCCATCTCATCCCGGTTTATGGCCACTTGGCTCATCACCGGAGGCAGAGCTTGCTGCTGGAGTTGCTGCTGGTACGGTTGATGTGGCTTCTGATGAGACATGGCCGCCTCTTGACCATCTCCTCGCTTGTTATCATCGGATGGATACTCGACAAACTGAAAGCACGTTGACTTCCCCATCATCTCTTGCATCAGAGATGTCATTCGTGAAATGCAAGGTTTCATCAAAACCGGGAGACTCTCTTTGCCCCCATAAATCTCTCCTGCAGCGTTCTCACCAGTGGTTGCGCTTCTGGTAGCTCCTAGAGGGAATACTGCGTCATCTGAAAAGAAGGCTGCCATCCCGCCAGATACGACACCTGCGAACTGACGCACTACATCCGCTGCTCGGTGTGCAAAGCTCCACTCCTTTGGGAACGCTTCTAGGACTGATAGTGCGACTGCAACCTCATCCCTGGCCAGAAAGGGAAACTCCGACTGTGCGGTCCAGTTTGCTGAGCGGCATACTGCCACAAAGTCGTACATCAAGACCAGGCATATAGGCATAAGCCTGTAGAGCGTGTTGCAGTTGAGGGGTAACTGTTGCTGTTGGAAGAGCGCCGATGTCGCTTGGAGCTGGCGCTGCGCGAATTGCTGCAGCTCCTGCCGTGATACAGCTCCGGCTGAGCTGTTGAAGTGATTTGGGTAGTATAACAGAAGGAGCAGGTAGTAGTACCGCGCGCTGAGCCAAGTCGTGCTGCTATGGATGGTGGTGTTATCGCCCCCTATCGGTGACATCAGGCATCCTTGACTATGCCAATCCTCGATGGTCGCCCGTAAACTACTCAGCGTTGCTCGCCTATCCAAGGGTGTCAGCTCCGCAATGTCGGCCTCTCTTCTGAAATGAATCTGCTCCAAGATGCGGCCTTCCAGCTGGCGTAGCTGGATGACGTGTCGGCTTGTCTGCAGTCTCCTCGCGTATGTTATTCTCTCCCCGCTGGCAAATTCTTCGACCGTTAGACCGGGAAATGGCACGTCAGCGTTGTCTGGGAGAGCCACGGGTAGACCTTGTGAAACGGCCATCATGCGGTCGAGAGCGTAGATACTCCAGTAAAGACGGTGGCGAAGCTCTGTTTCAGCAGGTGGATAGGTATTTTCATCTGCTGGTCGGCGAGCCAGGCCTATCGTGATAGCCTGCCGTGCCGCAATCCCGACAATGGAGTATACTAACGCCCCAGCCGGGTCAAATAGCGAGTAGAGCGCTAGTAGCATTAAGATCTGGACCGACTCGATGCTGTCCCGACAGACGCACTCTTGGATGATCTCGGCATATGCCACCTTGAACTGTTTTGCCGTGTCTCTAGGGACCCGGCTGGCTCGCTCCAGAGTTGTGCAACCTATGGACATGACCAAATAGAGGAGAGTAGACTGGGAGTCACGAAGCCTTTGAGCAAGGTCACCTAGTGTCTCGAGATTCTCGAGTATCTTGGCCTGGTTCACAAAAGGATATGCTCCGTTGACGTTCCGAAAGTAGGCGTCGACAAAGCGACGAGCTGCCGCATCAGTTGGTAGGCCATGACCTGCCGCGAAGTTATCGGCTTCTGGATTGTGTGTGCCTGTTGAGCTCTGATAAGATACCTGGCGGCCAGTTGGGCGGGCACTCTCGGAATCAATAGGTGAAGTCGTAATGCTTCCGTCGATTTGAACACCGAGACTTGGGGGCTCCAAACCGGAGTGACCTAGTTCGGCGTGGCCCGGAAGTAAGCCAACTTGGACTTGAGCCGGGGAAAGATCAGATGATGACAATGCATCAAGTACGTTCTGATCTCGAGTCTGCCCCTGAAGGGCATCTTGATTCGTGGGACTGAGATTCAGTCGACTCCCAAGTAGGGCTGCAAGGTCCGACCCAGTCTCAACATCCTCGATTCTTGCATCATGGTGTGTCTCAATGAGGTGCCGGTTGATGTAGTCACTGAACCATTGAACCCGTGCTCTCAACTGCAATGCCTCGGCTTCAGGGGTAGCGGGTGGTGCACTATACGAGCAACTCTGACCTGCGCTGGCACACAGACTGCACGCGGGAAAGGTCCGGCTGCACTTTTTCTTGAATGAACGACACCTGTCACAGGCAGGGATGGAATGGCGCCCTTGAGAGATTCGGGCAGAACCAAACGGGCGTGGAGCAGAGGATGCTGGTTCGCGAGCTGGCGAAGCGGAGCGGACCCGACTCGCCCTGGTCGATGACGGAGAGTTCCGTCTTCGACGAGACTGATGTGTCATGTCCGAGGCTATCGTGGATACCCTGCCCTCGTTAGAAACTGGCTCAAGAATGAAGAGCCACTGAATGCTTACCTCAATCAACCGCACTCGGGTCGACACCAGTACTGGTCTTATCAAGGATGTGCTCTGCCCCCATAACAACCAAGTAGCGAATACGGATACACTCCGAATAAATTTAATCAGCTCCTTTAATGTATTTTCACATCATGTGTTTAAGAAGGATCTTGTGTAAATGGGGCGAGATGAAAGACCACCTAGAAAGTCATGGGTCTGGGGAACAACCAATTCTCCCCCACAACCGGAAGAAACATGTTCCACTAAGGAGAACTACCCCGGATTCCGACGAGACGGATACGACACGTCCTAGCCCCTGACCCTCATCGCGTGAGACGGCAGGGCGAGATGACGCGAAAGCACGATTCAGTGTTTTCACCACGTGGTAGAAAGCAAGAGAAGCAACCGGTTGCCCGAGTAGATCTCTGCTGCATAAAGTAGCGGCAAGCTCAGAGCGCAAGCGGTGGTCTCAGGGGTTGGAACTTCAGAGGGGGTTGGGATGGGCGTCATGCACCGAAGATCGGTTAACTTGAACAACGTGGCATCAGGTAGTTCTCGTACCTAGGTCACGGTTTTCACCTCGAGACTCCAAGTTTTGACGGTGCAGAGACGATCTGGGACATGAAGGCAACCTCACGACCGAGACGGACAATATTCCCACGGTTCAAGGTTGTATTGCCGCTCTGGTCTTGTGCGTGTTAAAGCGCTGAACCTCGCAATAAAAAATGCTTAATGTAATAATGTTGACTTGCTCGTGTACTATCGTTCTCTTGACTCTCCACAAGCCTCGCCCACTCGTCCGTTCCAGAGTGACTCAACAATTTATGAATGGAACTCTCTCCTCCTGCCAATCAGGTACTTTACCACTTCTAGTATCCGATCCAGTCCCCTATTGATTATGATAAAGGCTGCTGCCAATATCCATGTCGGTTACGCCTTGTCTTCTGGAGACATGTGCTCCTTATGCCCCTTTTCCTCAAGGAACACCTGAACCTGCGTGACACGCTTACGGAACTTGCGAGGCGCGATCTTGTCGTCAAACATCTCGTCTATCTCGGCAGGGGTTCGGCAGGCGATTTCCGGCAGGACAAAAAATCCGACGACGCACGAGATGACACCGGCGGCTCCGAAGCTGATGAAGTCAGTTACGTTCTGTATAAGAATCATGAGAGCAAGCGGAAGGGTTTTTTCTTACAAGTATCCCGTTCTAACACTCCAAGCTTTGAGCATGAGTGGAACCGTGTAGTTGAAGGCAATCCCGAGAACAAAAGAGCCCATCAAGGCTATAGAAGCAGTTCGTGCCCGCAGCCGTTGGGTAGGAATCTCGGCGACGTAACTGTAGGATATTGAAGCACCACCAATGACTCCAAGATTAGACAGGCATCCCCAGAATACCTGAATTAATGTTAAGCCATGATGTAGTGGCATAGAGCCGGCAAACACTTACCAAGACATTGCCCAGTTGTTTGCTCTGGTAGTCGAAAGATCCAAGAATACCGATGGCAAGCATCGAGATGGCTCCTGCCCCAAAGAGGCCGATAGTAAGCCAGCGTCGACCAAATCTATCCGACATCAAGGTAGTTGTGAGAACACCCAGGAGTTGACAAACAGCCAGCACAACCGTCACGGTAAAAGGGTCGTCGTTTCCAGCCAACTGAACTAATCTGGGTCAGTTACGGACGGCTTATTAAGCCAGATTAACTCACAGAAGTATGTGCCATAGTTTTTGGTGACACTCTGTCCTGCCAGCTGTTGCATCGCCTTGGGCCAGAAGCAAATGAAGAGCCGCCAAAGGTGGATTCCTCGGAAGATTTCCTGATATTGGCTCTTGTCCTCGGCTGTGGATTCTCTCTTGTGCTCTACTGTAGCGATGATAATGGACTGGGACAAGTCAGCTCGAGTCCGAAGCAGAGTATAGGACTGGATCTTACCAATTCTTTCTTTACATCGTAGCCTGCCACGCCTTTGTGTGTCTTGGCAAGCACCTTTTCTGCCTTGTCAAACATGCCCCGCTGGACAAGCCACCCTGATGCTGGTCAGCTTCAAAGTAAGTGATGCCGGCCATGGTCAAACTCACAAGGGCTTTCCGGGAGACAGAACAAGTTGATAAGGAGCATACCGCCCAACATTCCCCACTGGGTGCGGATGGGAATCTGAAAGTTATACGGGTCCGTGAAGGCCAGTTGTCGCAAGGCCAACGGGGCGAATATCTGCGAACAAACATACCAGCTTTGTCCAGATTAGCAGTGGCAACGACAAGGCCTATAGTTAGGCAACTCACAGCATGTATGAGGTAGTCAGGAAGCCTCGAATCTGGGTCGGCGCATTCTCAGAAATGTAAACGGGATAGGTAGCCTGCATCATGCCGAGGCCAGCTCCTCCGATCAGCCTAGCAAAGAGCCAGTAGAGCCAGTTCGTGGCCGCAGACTCCAAAGCCACACTCTAAAAAAGATCAGTAAATACCCAGTTGTAAGGCGGATAGCTTGCAACTCACGACTGCAAGAGAAAGCCAGGTGATGTGCATAGCAAACCTTCGGCCAATCTTGTCAATAACAATCTGAAGGAGGCCTACACCGACGAATTGACCAGTCGATAGCATGCCTCCCCAAACAGCCACATGTGTAGGGTTGAGCTTAGTGCCCCCGTTGGGCATTTGGCGAATGAACCCTTTATTCGAGACAATCGCGTTCGCAAGCGCAAGTTCTTGAATTCAGAGTTAGACTGGTGATCTTCAGCAGGGAAACAATAACGTACGGTAACCTTCGAGCGCGGCACTGAACGCAGCCATCATGCAGATCAAAGCTATGCGCCAGTATATACGCAGAGCTTTCAGAATGGGCAAGTTATCCAACTCGGATCGCATCTGGACCGGGTCGCCTTCTGCCAGGGCCTTGTCGATGGCCTTTGGAAGCTCGCCATTGTCGGATACTTCGACATGATCGGCGGGGTCCTTCTTCCCGTTGGACTGATCGGTATGTCGCATGGTGAATGGTCTCGCTGAAAAGGAGGTTGTTCCCGTGCCTTGGGAAGAAGCATGAAGGGCGGGAGGCGGGCGTGTCGACTAAATATGCCCGACAGCGCTTTAGTTGGGCTGGCTCTGATCGCGATGGACCATGGTATTGGCAATTGAAACTGTCTCCGGAATGGCACTATTCAATGGTTGGGAAGAATCTTGATGGTAACGGTCACGTTGGATTCAAGCCGGGGACCGGAGTGCCTCCGACAAGACAAAACCGGCCCCACACCGTCCCGAGACCGGAGCGCGTCCGACTCCGCACCATTGGAGCCGGGTCACAGCCCGACAGAGTCAACTCACGTAGCGAGACCCCAATGCTTGTCAGCCAGTAAATTTTGGTGACATCTTGCGCGGAGGTGGAGCAGTATCCTGTGAGCCGGGGAAGATGTGGGGAGGATGCGGGGAGAATGGAACCAGCACAGGATGCGATTCAGGGGTCCCAGCCTCGCATCGGGCTCTGCCCGACAAGAACCGGCCTCCACCCGACTCGGCTCATTCCTTCCAAGCGGTTAATCCAATTCTCATGCCATATACTTGCCATTTAGCACTACCTTACGCCTACACCAGCCAGGTGAAACGAGAATTCACCAGACTGAGGAAGCACAAGGAGCCCTCAAGGCACAAAAGGATCTAAGCCCTACCAAAGACGGGTCAAACCACTCTCAACTCCTGAAGTCTTCCTCTCCTCGGCCGTTCTCTTCTCTTCCCACACAATGGCACCGACACGCATCATACTGGATACTGATCTGTCCATGGGCGCCGGCGCCGATGTCGACGATGGATTCGCCCTTGCCCTAGCACATGCCGACTCAGACATCCAGCTCGATCTGATCACCACTGTTAATGGCAATACTGACGTCGAGAGCGCTACCATCTTGACTGGCGTCCTCCTCAACCGACTCGGCATCCAAAATACGCCCCTCGTCCGTGGTTCCGCTACTCCTATAATTCATCCCGATCAACAACGGACACCTGCCCCTCACATTCTGGCGCAGAAAGAGACTGCGCGTGCCCCTACCCCAGGCTACGCTCCCGTGGCTATCATCGAGCATATTCTTGCCAACCCAGGGGAAATCACCCTTGTCGCCATCGGGCCTCTCACCAATGTGGCCCTCGCCTTGCTTCTCGAACCGCGGATAAAGTCAGCCATCAAGGAGCTTGTCATCATGGGCGGCGTCTTCTTCGGAACCATGTACTCTCGTGACAAACCAGGAGAATTCAACGTCTTCTCTGATCCCGAAGCCGCCCGAACCGTGTTGCGCTCAGGCATTCCTCAGCGATGGATCGGCCTCGACTGCACCCTACGAGTTCGACTGAACATGGCAGACGCTCAAGAACTCAAAAAGTCGTCGTCGAGTTTCGCCGCCTTTGCTGGAGATGCCACCATCAAATACATAGATTACCAAGCTGTCAGGTTTCCGGGGAGGCCCAAGACGGACTCAATCCCCATGCACGACCCCCTAGCTGTGGCCGTTGTGTCACATCCTGAACTGTGCGAGTATAGGGACATGGCGGTGTCAGTTATTACCGGTGATGGTGAGGCACGTGGCATCATGGTCGCCGATCGGCTGGAGACTCATTCACCTCCAGTCCCGAATTGTCGAGTTGCGGTCGATGTCAACAGCGAGGCATTCCGAACACATTTCTTGACATTAATTCAAAAGTTGTAAAGATTTTTTCTCTTCTGTTGGAACTTCTCCATAGACATAGATAATTATAGATTGAATTTTATTATATGAACACCATGCGAACTCGGGGCACATCACTTCAGTGACTATCACTTGCATCGAGGGCGTCAAGGCCAAGGACTGCGAAATTCGCATCTTCTTTGAAGATTTATAACTATAGTGGCTATTTGCGTGCCATTATCTTGCTCGTATTTAGAGAGATTCTATGGGGTTTAGCCCTGGTACTGAACGTTCTAAGAGCGCTCTCGAGAGTGACACTGGATAACCCGTGTGAGAAGTTACCAGAGTAGGTATCCATGCTTGATGGTCCAGGGCCATCCCGTCTCCTGAAAGTTGTGAGTAGTAAGCTAGAGCGCCCGTCAAACCCCGTAGAAAAACAGAGAGGCGTTTTCTTCTGGCTGTGGTTGGATGTGCTCTGTTCCTCCAACAAATAGGAGGACAGTTAAACTATAATACTAATTGCTAAGAAATAGTATTATCCCGCCTAAATAAGAGAATGTGTCCATCAGGTCATTACTACGCCCATCTCGTTCTTCGCCCAAAATCCAAAGACATAACTGGTAAGGTTGAAAGCAAGGCGTATCAAATCTCTTCTCGTAGGCTTCCTTGCAAGCCACAGGCCCAGTCGACATTGGTTGTTAACTTCATGGCAGGCTGACTCTTGTCTCTAGGAGGGTGTCCTCCGCCAATGTGCAATGCACGCCAACGCCTCAATAACCAAAGTTCTGTTTCACGCATACCTACCTGGAGTGCAGCCGCCTCTTCCCTCACTGATAGGATAGATTTGCATAGTGGTTGTTCAGCTTTCGCTCAGCTTTCCTTCAGCTTTCGAGATCAGTATTTCAGAGCCTGATTATTTATGTAAGTATTCAACACGACAGACCCCGCACAATGCCTTTCCCTTCATCCATTCAATCGCTCCCTATCGCTCACTTGTCAACATGGAAGTGATTGGCAGCGTAGCGGCTGTGCTCCAGCTAGTCCAGGCCGTTGGGAAAACCGTCATCCAGGTGAGCCAGGTCTACCATGACATCCGCGATATGGATGACGCCCTACGGGACTTTGATAACCAGCTCGGGGCTACACGGATGATGCTGTCCGTCTTGTCAGATGGCATTCAACGCAGTACTCTGAGCCCGAGCAAACCACCTTGGTGTAATCAAGATGTGTTGGAGGGCCTTCTCAACAGCTGCAACAGATCCTACAGTCGACTTGGAACTATTTTCTCCAACATTAGTCGTCAGATGTCATCTTCAACTGCTTTGGGGGCTTACATCAGGAAGCGGCGGTATGACAGCGATATCAGTCTCCTCCGTCACTCTATCGACACATACACCTCGGCTCTTCAGCTCCCTGTCCTCATTCAGACGATCCAAGGGTGAGTTTTCTCTCTTTCACTATCATCTATTAACTGGTATCTAAAGCACATTTAGATGTTCTACAGCCACTATTCCTCAACCTCCCGCCGGAGACATAGCTGCATCATTCGATGAGTTGATGCGCCGCATAGACAGTCTTCAGTCCTCTATGGACCGTCTGGATCACGACCTCGTCACAAGAGCCCTTCGAACACCTGAGACACCGATGCCAGCCTCTCCCCAATCAGGGAGCTCTCAAAACACCCAGGCAGGATTAGACGCCGCTGAACGAAAGGAAAAGATTGATATGGAGAACGACACTCGCGCCACGCTTGATGTGTTGAAGGGACTCGTGGGTCACGCCAAGGACTACGCTTCAACCACCGAGTCAGCTTCGATGTCTTCCAAGCGTACACGATCCTCTTCAAAGACGGTGCGAGCCTTTCGAGACATGGCCAAAGCTGCGGCTGGCCCTGAACCTCACACCAACGGAGTCGTCAACCCAGACGTCGGCTTTCATGTTCACTTCTCAACAAAGTCGCGCCAAGATGTAGCAGATTGGGTAGGCAATATCGATATGGCAGATGGTGCTTCAGCAACTTCTACATCCAGGACATCATCACCACCATCCGTCACAACCATCATACAGTCTGTATCCTGTATCACCAACGAGACCAGTGTTCTCGGCGAGCTTCACGAGAGAAGGATCCAGGCAGCTGAGAAGTGTATGAAGGAAAAGTTGTACGACAAAGCCATACCGCATCTCGAACGCCTTCTCAGCTCAAACACCGACCCCGAATTCCTCCAGGACGAAAGTCAATCGGCCCGGTCATTAGCAAAAGCGCTTGTTCAATCCCAGAGTGACAAAAGCATAATCGAAGGGTATTGTCAAAAGTTTCCTTCAATTAGTGTCTGGGTTGACGAGTACCGACTGGAACAGGCCCTTGGCCTCTTGGAAAAGGGCCAAAATGACGAAGTTGTTGCCTTTCTACAGTCGTACAAGGCCGTTCCCGAGCTAGGGTCAACCACTCCAACTCAGCCTGCCAGCTCCAAAACCCTTCAGAAGATTCAACTCACTCTCTGTCGGGCACTCCGTCGGTCTGGTAAAGAGAGCGCCAAAGATGAAAGTATCCCCATACTCGAGCAACTTCTGGGGCAAGATTCGTTAGAATCAGCCGTCAAGGGAGACGCCCACTCACTCTTGGCGGACGCTTATCATGTCAAGGGCAACTTTGAAAATGCGAAATCTCACGGCATACAGGCTTGCCAGTTCAAGATGGACACACTCGGTCGTGACCACGACGAGACTAAGTCGTGCATCGCGTTCATGGCTGACATTTGTTTCGACAACGACGATCCAGACGAGGAGTTGTGGAGGGGTATGCTCACTCGTCCTGATTACACCCATGACGGTGTGCCGCCGAAGTTCTCCGACATCCAGAATCGCCTCCATTCCTGCGTTAAAGAAATGCAGCGGATGGCTGCCAAGAGCCCCAAGCAGGCCGCCAAGTTCGGAGTAAGATATCTCAAGGAGAATTATTGCCCAATCTGGAGCACAGCCATGTCCGACCAAAAGCTCCAAACCGATCGGACTCTAGTCACGCGAGAGTGTCTCTCTCCATTCTTCTTCGAAAAGTCTCTTGTCTGTTGGGATTGTCTCCGTAAACACATGGAGAGGACCCACACACTTGCTGCGGTTGAGGTCGGTGCTGCATGCTCCAGGCATACATATGGACAAGCGCGTAGCTATACTGGTCTTTCTCCTTTTCATTTCTTCGCCATGGCCGTCCCCCGGCGTAAAAAATGGCCAGCTCGACAAAAAGATGACTGTGTCGAGGAGATGGATGCCATTCTCAAGATTGCTATGATGGCCAACCCCGGGGCACAAGTCACTTCTCACATAATCAACGCGGCCATGACCTATGGGCGTAGATCCAAGGAGGTATCCGCCTTATGGCTGGCTGCTACCCATGAGAATCAAGGAGTAGTCGACTTCTTGCTCTCTTTGAGCGAGACAGATGCCACCCGAGGCATGGGGGTTCTCCAACAGACATACGGTTATCGTTTCAGGAGAGAAACCCATCCTATCATTGCAGCGTTTACAGGGTATAGGTACGGTTCGCTTCCTTCTAGTCGAATGCGCTCGAAGCCCTTCTTCAGAGCCTTCGCCGCCCTCTCACCCGATGAGGCACGCGAAGCACTTAAAGTACCAAGTTCTGGCGGGTTGCCATGGTGGTTCGGTTGCCCTCACATGCTCGACAAGTTCCTTATCAAATGTGGAGAAGGAAAATCAGAAGCTACCAGGGACATGCCTAGCTCGCTGCTTCGGTTCTTGCTTCAGGCTGTATCTGACCGGGCATTTAAGGACATTAAACTGGTCCTTGAGCCGGTCGACATCAAGAAGCTCTTCTGGACCCTCTGGGACCACGGAGCTAAACAAAGCAACCTCTTTTTCATGATGCAGCCCATCAAGAACACCATTGCCAATTACTCCGACTACTCGGAAAGCTATATTACAGGGCGCCTACAGCTATGGTTTTCAATTCTCAATCAGCTCCGAGGGTTGAACGTCACTCTTGGTAGCAAGTCCGGAAAAGCCCTGGAAGATTGCTGCAAGGGGCTAATCAACAGGATATACAACCTGCGACGCCGCTTTGAGGACATTCCAACGCAGGATGAGGAAAAGTCTTTCCGACAAAAGTTTTACAAGGCCATCGAGGACGCAAGGCAGAGTTCAGGAACTTCACGAGCACAGGATATGTGGAAGAAGGAAGCAGGAGATGCAAATGATTCTGGAATGGAACTAGCAGGCAATGTTGACTTGTTCTGGAACTTTCTTGACCCCGAACCCACGTCTTCTCCTGTGGATTCGCGATACCAGACACCCAACCCTCCATTGAGGCCTTCACACAAGTCATTTCGGCTGATAGTCCTGTTGGGGGACAGCCAACCCATTCCCAGGCGGGTTGAGCGTCCTCTCCCTTATCATGATTAATGAGGCGGAAGAGGGCCCTAGAGATTCTCGATTGGTTTTGGGCCCAGGGAACTGTTGCAATTGTGCAAACAAGAATTATACTTGGATGAAATCCTCGGATTAAAGCCTAGGATCCTTTGGCAAAACAAGAATTTGAAAAGATTGTGTTGTTGAAACAGATAAGCGGAATGGCCAATTCAAATTTCCTACCTCGTTCCCTATGCTACCAGGGACGGGCCACCTCATCTAAGCTGAGGGTAATTTTACTATGAACCTTGAGGAAACATAAACATAAATTTACATATTCACGAGCTAAACTCATCTCATTCTCAGCTTTCTTATCATGAACTTATGATGTTTTTGGTCTAATTGGTACGGGTTTTGGACAGGGCGCAGCAGCGGCTCCCACTCTCGGCCTACCCTCCCTAACCGTCTAAGTCCGACGCGAGATCGCTGTAGGTATATCCAGCTGATATACGAACCAGCAGCTGTAGTGCTTCCACTCGTGTCTAGGATCAACGAGGTTTATCTATCTCGAGTCAGTAAGAGTTGAAAAATCAGGGGCAAGTTCTCTCACGTCGTAGAGGCTATACAGCGTCGCAATAGCCTTGTAAATCTCCAACTTGGCCAAGTTCTTCCCCAAGCAGACGCGTGTTCCTCCTCCAAACACAAAGTCCAAGACTTCGTGCATTCGTCTGAACCGCTGATTAAACGCGTCCTCTGCCTCACCGTCCTGCCTGAGCCACCTCTCAGGGACAAAGGAGTCAGAATCGGCGCCAAAGACGCCAGTATCTCGGCTAGTTACCGCGGGATTCAGGCCGACCTTTGTACCAGCTGGGAGAAATCGACCATCTGGAAGGATGTGACCACCCTCGGGGACGACACGCTCCGGGGCAAGACCGATGCCAGGGCAAACTCGCATAGCTTCTCGAATAACAGCATCCAGATAAGTCAGCTCTTTCAGGTCCTTCCACTGAGCCGGAGTTTCCAGGTTTGCTTGATCAAGCTCAAGAAAGAGCTTCTGCTTCGTCTCTGGATTCTTGGCCAAAAAGTACACAACAGCACGCATGGCCGAAGCCGTCGTGTCGCCGCCGGCAATGACTGTCGGCAGAAGCCAATTCACAAGTTGAGCGTCATTGACCATCCCCGGATACTGCTCCTCCAGGCCGAGATACTTGTCGAGAAGGTGAGGAACGTTCTGAGATTTCAACCCCTTTTCGGCAATCTCTTGCTTGTATTCGGATATGGCCCTTACCGCGTACATGGTACCCGTCAGCTGTGGTTTAGGTCCGATCCGCTTGATGGGATTCTTGTCGAGGAGATAGTCGAGCCAAGGGATTTGACAGACCTGTCTCTGTTAGCCCTGTGCTGCTGAGTTCCCGTGGGCCGACTTACAGGGGCAAAGTAACGCATCGAGTTTACAGAATCCTTGATCAAACCATCAACATCTTGCTCTTTCTCGATAAAGCCGTAATGTCTCCCAAAAGTGACATTGGCCATGGAGTCCCAAGCCACTGTACAGTCAGTAAGTTTGCGACAACAGAACAAAGGGTTAACAAACACCAGCCCAGCCAGTCATCCATCATGCACACTTTGCCCTTTGATGGTCCATCGACAAACTTTTCGTTGAGCTTGGACGTGAGCATATTGATTGTGACGTCTAACAGGGGCTCAATATCCATAAGTCGGCTCATGGAAAAGAACTTGGAGATGGGCTTGATTTGCTGTGCATGCCATTCAAGGTCCCGCGTGTTGAAGATGTTGGCCAGCCGTTTGCCATTAAGAAGGACGTCGTTGATCATGTACATATCACTCTAAAGTACACTTGTTAGACCCCATATACAATGATAAAAGATTCATACCTTAACCCAAGCCTTCTTTGTTGAATACACGATCTTTATCATCTCCGGGCCGTTGAGAATGATAGTATTGGGGCCGACCCGAACAGCAGAGCCATATCGCTTGTGCCATCTGCGGTTGACGTTGTCGATTTGTCCAGGAAGTACGGCGGCAGCACGCCAAAGATCAGTAAATCTGGCAACGAATGGTCCTGGGAAAGCTCTCAGGGGGGAAAGGAGGAGTTGCCATACTACTGCTAAGCATAGAAGAACTGCCCCTATGCCTAGCAGATGAGCATACTCGAGTTGAGTAAAAGCCATTGTGTCTCCAGTCTGCTCGAGTTTAGTGCGGACGAAACAAACACGATAGAAAGCAGAGACCCTAACTTATACTCATCCAAGTATCCCGTGCCAAGACAAGTCGATCCCGCAGTCTCCATCTTGTCTTGCCTTAGCCTCCGTATGATCCTCGCATACACGGTCGATCAGATCCCGATCGCGTCATAACCACAGCTTTCAGCTTAGGAGGATGCATAAGATGCAATATATGCCATACCCGGGCCAATAGACGACGATGTATCATGTATGTTTGAAACTGGGCTTGACTAATTCCACGGCTGCGATTGAACCCTCAACCGGGGAACAGGGAAACGCGTCATTCCCGCCGCGGCCCGCTGCAGGTCGAATTCCCGCTGCAGGTCGAATTCCCGCTGCAGGTCGAATTCCCGCTGCGGGCTGTCGGGTATCTCCTTGCTTGCGCGGGGACTGCCATGATGTACTGAGCTGCGATCTAGACCAATCATGATAAGTCTCTTCCTAGGCTCACCAAAATCAAGATAAGGGATTAGCCTATTCTTGTATGATTTTTATAGAGGTTTAGATAGTGCTCTAATAGTAGAGATGGGTATGCTCTGGTGGTCCTCGCGCAAGCGAGGAAATGTAAAAAGGCTGGCCTAGACTTAGTCAATATGGTAGTGTTTTCAACTCTATAGGGCTAGTCCATGATGTTATTACCGCATGCAAGATCAATGGATTCCAGGGAGAATCACATAGCGAGGAGAAGCGCTCCGAATAATTGTCGCCAATTTGCACTTGATGCAACCCATTAACCGGCTGCCCGTAGGAGGAGAAGCTTAGAAAGAGCTTGAAATCATCTTGCAGAAGCTGCATCTGCAGTCCAGCCACCAACAGGTGGCTGTTGCGGATGAATGGGAAATGCGGGGCCACTGATAGCCTACTTGGCATTTGAACAAAACAAAAGTGTGTGCGAACGAGGCTCTGAGAATTCGTGTTACGATAAGGGTGAGGCTCTGGATGATGAGTTGTGAATGAGGCAGCACGTCGGTCTCTCACATGCGTTGGCAACACCTGAGCCAACTTATTGAAGCAACAACCGTGAGGTGTTCTCACTTGGATGAGTTATGACTCCTGCAGTCTCTTGTTAGAGTGGTACTTAAAATCACAGTTGTTGCGCAGTGACAGGCTACGACATATGCACCACACGTCATGCGGTTGGTCGGATGACTTGATCAACTGTAACTACAGGCGCTTTGCCGCACGAGAGCCAGGCTTTCACTACCACAGATCTACTTCACGTGATCTAGCATGGAGTCATGACATTTGTTGAGCCTCTCTGACCTACCTCAGTCGAATATGCCTGTGTGTTAAGACTGACTGGTCAGTGTCAATAGGGTCTTGATGAGCGACCATCCCACTGTGTTAGCATTGGGTCATGATGCTATGCTGTTTTGACAATGTGTTCTTTGTTATAGTTGCAGCCCGGCCCTTGATGGGTCAACTGAGCCAGAAGATCGATGAGCAACTTTCATCCCCTCATTGGCAATGCGGGCTTAAAAGTAGAGAAGTCGTTAACAACTAATTGAATCAGAGTTGCCTCCAATCGAAAATTTTCCCAAAATCTCTATTCAGACTTTTGAGAATTCTGAAGCTCAAATGGCTCGGGATGGACCTTGCGTAGGTGCCCCTGAACAATGCTCAGATTTTGGAAGGAACAATAGGCACAAAGGACGTTTCCCAGATTAGTAGTTACGCTTGCATCAACGGCAAGAGGCACTTTCACGAACCACGTATGCGTAATGGGTTCCCAGTCAAGTGAGCTCTTGTGTTCCTCGCATGCTTTCACACGACCATTGTTCGTCAGTTGATATCTCACTGCCTCATCCCTTACAGCAGTGATATGAAAAGCCATACGATATGCCCAGTATCGACACCAGTATATGGACGACTATAAGACGGCGAAAGCTCAACTCCTCCTGCTCCCACTTCTCTCAGGTATTCCAACCAGAGCCTTCTCATCCAGCACTGCCTACCTTCACCAAGACACATCACGAAGCATACTCTATCATCCAGAACTAACCACCCCAGATCAATCATTCCCATCATGAGCGACCTCCCAGAGCCGTGGGAGATCCTGATCCCCGTCAACGAGGTCCCCAACCTGCGATTTCTATGCAACACTTTACGACGCCATTTGCGACCCCGTCGATTCACCATCCGGGTGGACAGGAACAACTACTCAATCAGAGGACACTTTCGGAATCCCAGCCAGATCGCTTGGGCGTTGATGCAGGCTGGCGCCTGGCGGCCCCGTCCGCAGCCCGTTCCTCCTCCTCGAGACCCCCTTACTCCTCCGCCTTGAGACATTGACTGTTCATCGGAGCACACTAGTTGGCCTTTTTTACGATGAAATTTCTCAATCACTCGGGCTCGAACCATGAGTTACCCCCGTATCGACACTGTTCCTTGGCCACATGTGCTTGGCTGGAGGGCCAGAGGAGGCAAGAAACAAGGCTTCTCAGATGGAAGGTTGGATATGGCGTCACACCGAACGGTTTCGGCGATTCTTGAATATGAGTCTTAACGCTCCTCAAATGGGGAGAGGAGG
Organism: Fusarium vanettenii 77-13-4; assembly: GCF_000151355.1. NCBI lineage: Eukaryota > Fungi > Ascomycota > Sordariomycetes > Hypocreales > Nectriaceae > Fusarium > Fusarium vanettenii. Next base: position 3,264,315 of record NW_003315879.1, on the reverse strand, counting down.
CGGTAAAGGGTGGGATTTTGTACAAAGCATGATGCGCATATGAAGGGGTGTCCTCTGGACAAGCGTTCGGGCGGAGTGAAGTCGTCAAGCGAAGCAGAGGAGGAAATTGCATAGCTCAAAATCCTTAGCACATAGGGAGGAAGCCTTGATCAATAATTTTTGCTTTGATTGCCCCTGTTCCTACCTTTTAGTACTTGAGTGACAGGGTTGACATCTTGCTGCTCACCACCCTTTCGTCTCGCAAGTGCTGCAGGGTGCGTTGACTGCGACGTCGGTAACTGACACTCGTCGCGCAGACTACAACAGGCGCCTTAAATTGATCACCGAGAATACTTCATGTCTTACTAAGTGCATGGCAATATTACTAGCTCCTCCAAGGTTGTTGATTCAACTCACCAGGGAGTAAAATCATGGTCGCCCAGTTTTGCTCAACTTGAAATAGAGCTCATCCAGGCCCAGGACAATTCATTCACCTCAACAACGAGGGTTTTGCTTATTACATGAATGATGTTTTAGGATAATCTATTAATACTCTTACTTATAAGATAGTGCGACCTCTCGATAGGATTTAACTGCGTACAAACAGGAAGAGTGAGCAATTTGGTCAGCTAATTTCTCCTCAGAATTCAGGGCCGCATACCCTACAACTGCTCACAGCCCATCTTCGTCACGTAGGGAGTTTGAGCTTGTATAGTTGCGTCTCTCGGTTGCGAAGAGTTTCCGAATACACCAGCCTATCAAGTATCTTCTAAAATGTGATGAGGAGTTCAATCAAGGAGACCGTTGAGCCCACCTCACGTAGCTAACGGCCCTTCGTAATGACCGCTTCATCCTCCAGAAGACAGCACAACCAGAACCCGACGCACCCACCGGGGAAGCATGTTTACAAACACAGGGGATTCCTACGTCGTCAGCCTCCTGTCCCTGACCCTCTCATTCAGCTAAGTGGCGGGTTTTCTGATCCCGCCGAACGGTGTCTCAACAACAATCCGACAACACCACCAATCCAGAGATGTGAGACATCAAATGCCAGTCTACCACCACATCTACCACCACAATTTTCACGTTCCATCATACTACAGTCAAACTCACAAAAACCTGTGTTAGTCGTCAAAGAGATTAATATCTTCATATTGGGGTCATATCTTTCGTCGTCGAATCTATCCTCGATCCAATTTTGCAAAGATGCTAAAGGGGTATGATGAACGGAATGCTCGCAACCAAACAAATAATGACAGACGCAGGCTGTTGACAACAACAGCCCAGTCGGATCCGCCTTTCACCGTACTCCTGTCTTGCTATGCAATCCCTTCACATTCCAACAACCGTATCGCCACAAATGCTGCCCGCGCTCGTGCCTTTTCACCCGGGTAACCCTCCATCGTCGTCGAAACCCATAAATCACTTCGCTGCCTGCTCCTTTTCGTACCACAGTCCCCGTTCCTGCGAGAGTTGGTACCGTCTGACCCAAAATCTATGTACGGAAGCGAATGCACCCCCCACGGGAGCATCCCTCAGTCGGCCCAACCCAGCATCTCAAGAGTCCCTCGAGCGTCCGCCGCCGCCATGCCGCTGACGGCGAGCTGTCGGACCTGGCTTCCGCGACGGAGACGCTGCAGTCCGACCGACATCTTCCAGGCCTCCGACTCATCGATGACAAACACATATCGCTTGCCCTCCTGATCTCGAACTGAGGCCCGTAGCAGGTGCAGGCCTTTAGATTTCCACTCTCCAGTCTGGCCAGTCGAAGAAGGAATGTTAGCATCTCGGAAAGTTCGATCGCATAAACCAAGACGACAACAAGTTTTGCACGCGCGCAACATCTCGGACAAGTACACATCGGCTTCGTCGCCAGTAAAGGCTTTGGTCGCACCAGGGTCGCGGGTTCGAGAAGCGGCCGTTTTGTGAAGGAAGGGGTTCGTTTTCTTGTCGGGGGCGGGGGAGGAAGCAGACGGCGAATTAAAGCAATGCGGGGGGCACCATACCTCGACTTGTTTCAACGTCCAGGCCTTTACGTCCCATTCTCGCTGAGGAACGCTCCGAACATCGTCATCGATGAAGAGGCCCTCAGTCGTGATGCGGAGAATCAGTCCGTCAGTGACGGTTCCAACTCCTGAGATGAGCTGGCTGGCGGGCATCTTGGAGAACTGGTTCATGAACAGGTAGACACCTGAAATGACAATCTTGTCAGGGTCCTTGGTGGAGTAAGGACCGCTGCGCACTGAAGGAGGCGGCGATGTTCGGGACGTCGTCTGAGACGCAGCCCATGACGATTCTGACCCAATCGACGACGCTGACCTCTTGTGCTGCGGCTTGGCCTTGTCATACGGCCGGTGACCAGTCTCCGTGCTGACGCCCGAAATGTTAGACTTGGCAGCGGCGGGAGTGGCCGTTCGTTGAGATGAAGCGGCCGAGCTGGGAGGAGGCTGCCTGGAAGCTGTTGAGGTGGTTGAGCGAGGTGCAGCAGGCGGTTTGCCGTTTGGCCACATGCTCATTCTCTCACCCACGCCTGAGTAGGCATAGCTGGTTCCCTGACGGGATGGCGTAGCTTCCTGTTCAGCCTTCTCCCGCTCCGCCTTTTCCTTCTCAGCCTTCTCCTTTTCGAGCCTTTCCCTCTCCAACCTCTCCTTCTCGAGACTCTCCCTGGCGATTCGAGCCTTTTCCATCCTCTCAGCACGTTCTCTCTCAGTGCGCTCCTTCTCAGCTCTCTCCTTCTCGCGCTGCTTCTCCAACTCGTCCTTTTCCTTCTGTTTCTGCAGCTCTAGTTCCTTCTCCTTTTCAAGATCTTTCTGTTTCTTCTGCTCTTCTCGAAGTCTGGCCTCCTCGGCCTCCTTCTTCCTTTGGGCATCCCGTTCTGCGGCGTACTTCTTTCGTCGTGCTTCGCGCTCTTCGGCTTCCTTTCTCTTTCGTTCTTCGACCTCACGAGCTTCTCGTTCTCGCCGCTCTTCTCTCTCACGGGCTTCCTTGGCCTCTTTCTCTAAGCGCTCGCGTTCTTTCCGCTCATGTTCCAACTTTGCAGCTAAGTCCCTAGCTAGCTGCTCAGTTTCAAGGCGTTCCTTGCGCTCCCTGGCTTCGCGTTCCTTTCGTTCGCGTTCTTTTTCACGCTCCTGGCGTTCCTTGGCATCCTTGGCTCGTAGTTCGGCCAGTCGTCTTGCCGCGTCCTCTCGTCGTTTTTGCTCTGCCTCCTTGGCCTTGCGCTCCTCTTCCCGTTTCCTCATCTCGTCACGAGCCTTTTCCCATGAACCCTTTTGTTTAGGTGTCTCGGTTTGGGCGGGCTTGGGGGCCGGTTCCGGCTCAGGCTCGGGCTTTGGTTCAGGCTTTGGTTCCGGTTTGGGCTCAGGCTTGACCTCAGGCATTGGCTCAGGCTTTGGCTCGGGTTTTGATTGAGGGACCGAAGCTGGCTCAAGTTCTGGTTCAGGCTTGGGAGGTGGAGTTGACTCAGGCTCAGGCTGAGGTTTAGGAGCAGGCTCAGGTTCTGCCTTGGGCTTGGGGGGAGGCGATGACTCGCGTTTTGGTTTACGCTTGGACTTGGGAGGAGGACTCTCTGATCGGACCTCAGTCGAGGGGGCCTTCCGTCGATGCTTATGTTTCCGAGGAGGTGTTTCGGGAGGCGTTTGGGGTGGTGGAGGCCGAGCCTGGGCGGATGGTCGACGCGACTCCGTATCAGCATGTGGTGTAGGAGGAGGTGGTGGTTGAGGATCATGTCGCGGTGGAGGAGTTGTCCGCTTCTCCTCTTGTGGTGGCGATGGCCTTTGAGACTCAGGTCGAGGACGACGCGGCGGAGGATCCGAAGGTGGTGATCCTTGCCACGACGTTCTTGGGCCATCACCTTGAGGTTGCCGAGGAGGAGGATCACTGTGTGGAGGCGGAGGCGGAGGGGTGCTGTGAGGGGGAGGAGGAGGGGGGGCTCCAGCATTGGTTGAACCATTCGTTGAACGGTATGGGCCCCATCCTCCCGCTCCAGACTTGTCGTTGCCAGAGCCATTACCAGAGCCATTCTTATCTTGGTTTTGGAATCGACCCAGACTCCACGCGCCAAAGCCAACCCCGATCACCAACAAGGACATGGCCACGTTACCCAGACCTTGGAAGCCATCCCACCACGTACGGAAAGCCGGAGCCAGGGTCTGGCCAAGAACAACGAGGATCAATGCTGAAGCGAAGCCGGCTGCAAAACTGTTGACGTTGGGTCTCATGGACGGTAGGTATAGGAATCCGGAGCCGGAGGAGTGTTCAGGGATGACGAAAATGTCATACTTGCCCGGAGGCAAGCCAGAGCCCTTCGGCACTCCGCCATGAGGAGGCGGAGGCGGAGGCGGCCCGCTCATAGTCGACTATCAGCTCGAGTGGGTTGTCAAGTTGTCTGTTCGGGCTGTCGCTTGCTCGGGGTCGCAAATCGTAGGCGGGATCGCTCGTCTATGGGATTCTCGGGGAAGCCATCAAGGCTACAGATAAGACTAACAGCAGGTCAGTGGAGGCGGTCTCTATACCTAGACAGCGATAGGTATGTGTGCCAGCACTGGTCGCTGGGGAGGTGTCGACAGTCGTGAGTCGAAAGAGAGTTTGTTCCCGAGTGGTTGGGGCCAGAGCAAGGTTTAAGAATTTTTGAGGTTGGACAGACTCACACAAGACAAAAGCCGGGGATACGGCGATGATACCAAATGTCAGGCTCCGAAGCAAAAAAGGACTGCTTCCAAAAGGCCTGGGCAAACAGTGACAAAACAGGAAGCGATGCGAAAACGTCGATGTCCTGTTTGCTCGTCAAGCTCGGGATAGCGTTTTGTGCAAAGGGGGGTTAACAATGTAAACCGGGATGTTGGAGAGAAGAGGGGGAGAAAGGAGAGAGGGCGGCGAGGGAAAAAGATGCCCGGCGCCATGGAGATGTGGACCGACAAGGTTGAGGGTGCCCACGACGACGAGACGATGTGCAGGACCATTTGTTTACTCTCTGCTGGCCCTGGCACCAAGGTACCTTAGGTAGGTACCTAATGTAGACTCAGGTACCTGCCCAGCTGGGTGGGACTGCCTGCCTGGCAGCACCCCTTCCAGCGGCTGCCCGCGCTAACAAATCCACTCTTTCCGCCTACGGACCCACATGCTCATGGCTTAGGTCACTCATGACTGGCGAATGGCACTCGAAAGTCGAGACAGCTCATCCTCTCAAGTTGAAGTGAGACAGGGGACCAGGATCCAATTGCCATGATGGACTCGAGAGGGTGTGGCTTTTCTCGTCGTTTCTTTCTGTCTGCGTTTTGCTTCCTGTCGTCTTGGAATTGCTAGGGTCCATGGATTTCCAACATGGTACGATGGGCTGGATGGAGCCCAATTTGCGGAAACGGCGGGTGGCTCTTGCCTGAGACGAGATGACACGCCCATGTCTATCTCGGCCATCCACAAGATTCTGCTGACGTGCAGGAGAATTCATCTCTCACATCGACTTCTTCCTTGAGATCAACGCAAATAAACGTTCGGCTCGCTTCAGGGACTGTACTCAATCTTGGCTCCAGGAGCGAATGCAGGCACGATAACCGAAAAAGGAGGCTCTTGAAGCTGACATTGCTACGCGGTAATTACTTCTCAACCTCGTCAGATCATCTTCCACTACCAAAGCTTCCATCTGTCGTTCTGTCTCTCGTCTTCTATGGTCTTCTTCTCACCCTGGCCTCCATTTCGGCCAGCCATCGCTCCCGCCTCCCGTCATTCAACGGACGCGACCGTTTATCTCGGCCTCCAACGGTGTTGTTCATTTCTCTTCGAGACAAGAGGCGGTTGACAACCAGGTCTCCCCTGCTTGTCGCCCCAGGGGGTTATCCCAACGCCTCTCCTCTCCTCCTCGTCACAGGCCACCCGGCGCGTGTTCGGCTCGAACACACTGACAGGACCCTGGGGATCAAAAGACCAGACCACAGAACCTAGGAAAAAGAAAAGCGGCCGTTGAGGATTGCGTGGGCTCGTTCGTAAGCTCGTCCCAACTCTTGAACCTTTCAGGTTCCCACGCAGCAGATGGCCATGCCGTCAGCTTCCCCGCCTGTCGATCTCGTCACAAAGGACAGCAATCCATGACCTGGTGTTTTGATGACGGGCCGTCATCGGTGTCCTGAAGGCTTCCATGTGTCCGCAGGCAATCGTCCCCGACCACAACAATCCTTCTCGGTGCCTGGCCCTTGTCGATTGGCGCGGCTTCAGTTCTCCTCCTCCACCCACCAGTCCCCCCTCTGTTTCCGCAACTCGTCCCTCCTCAACTGGGCTCTCGTTTCCATCAAGGCCTTTCCAAGAAGATTCTCTCCCCAATGCTGCCGAAAGTTCATGGCTCGGTTTTCATTGTACCCGATACCCCAGACCCGGTCCCTTGATGCCGCTTCGACGAGGATTCGGTCTCCTGTGGCCAGCAGCTTGCGACCGAGATGTTCGTTCTGGGTAAACTTTGCCATGTTACCCGCTTCGACCACTTCACTCTTGATGGGGTCCCGCTCGTCGTGGGTAAAGCCAACAGTCTTGCGGCCGAGCGACTTTTGCTCTTTTGGGCTTGAACTTGCCAGGATCTCGGCCTGGTGGGTTCTGTCGGTGAAGCGCGCCGCCTTGCAAAACATCATGAACTGCTCTGCGCAGTTGAACGTGATCGATCCATCTGGATCTGCCTCGTCTATGTCACGACCAACAAGCTCAGATATCTTGGCTTTGCTAACGGTGAAGATGGAGGGAAACCATTGACAAAACTCCCCGTGCTTGGCATTGGGCATGTGAAAGAACAGATAACTCGTGTTACTCTCCTGGGCCTGGCCCTGCGAAGAGTCAAGAGGCTTTGGCCCCACTGACTTGCACTTTTTGCCCATGGCTTTTCACCATCAATTGTGTCACGATGTCGATTCTGACCGGGGCTCAGCGTTGCAATTACGAACAAGCGAATGGCCATGGATCCGGCGAACATCTTATTACCATCCAGGCTATGGAATATACTTTCCTGGGTGACTCTACGAGACGTCACCATCGTGGGAAAAGCTTAACTTTGGTTCCTGGACCGTCCTTTCTATGATTGGACCCTTACCACGTTTCTGCTGTCAAGCTCAACTCTATGGGGCGTCTATCCGCAAACGACACACCGATACGACCTATCCTCGGCACCGAAACTACGGCCCTTGGATTTTGCGTTGGTCATACTGTGCCCGCAGCTTCCGTGACGTCCGCGACGTCAAGGCCGCCAAGAGGTGAAGTGAGTGGCTGTGATCGCCTTAGCGGTGAGGCCTTCGATCCACCTTCTTCTGGCTGCAGAGTGCCAGCCATCATCTTTTTCTGTCATCCCAACCACCTTGCATTATTATGAATTCACACTCACAGCACAAGTCGTGTTTACATTGCGTGTCACAAATTGCTCCAATCGCTTCTTTTCTGCATGCACTCGTATTTTACAACTGTCAAGGTCTTCACAACTACTGATTAATTCCCTCTAGTCACAGCCCGGGTGCATGCAGCGATTGGGCTGTAACCTTGTCGCAACCCCATGCCCGGTTGTCCTAGCAACCGGCTGAGACAAGAGCGCCAAAAGGAAACGCGACGTCGGCTCTCCTTGTGACGTAAGGTGTCTACAGGCAGCTTGCACCACCCACTCAGAGTCGTTTTGGATGAGCCAGTCCACCTACGTAAGATGTCCACACTGCCCGTTTCTGCAGCCAGCACAGCACAATAGTAGAACGCAGCGTGTCTCTGTTCTAGTAGAGGCATTGCAGGTTGACGGGCATTAACGAGAAAGACACACATGATGCCTGATTCTTTTTTTGGTGTCGTTGTCATGGCATTGCCTCGTACGAGGTTATCCCAATGCCACACACAGCCAGCCTCGTAGTTCTAGACCACTTCTTTCTCTTTCGTTGACCGCAACCAATTTTCTCGTCTCGTCTTTTAGGTACATGGCTAGCGCACTTCTCAACCTGGGTGGGTACATAGCAGTTGTACCTCCTTGTACTCATGTCCCCCATGACGGGGCAGCCCCATCCTTAGCAAGCAGGTGGAACGGGCCGCGTCTAGATGTCCATTTTTCTCTGCAACAGAAATTCCCATGGAGTCGGATCATAGCGTCTGTGTTGTTGCTCCAAGCAGGTTTGTTGTGCTACCAAGTAAACAACAAGCTTATCCCGCTAGTTACCGGTCGATCATGATGTCTTTGATTGCTTCTTGGTCTTTTTCCCTCTGCTGTATCAAATTTGAATCTTCAAGGATGCGGGACGCGGGACGCGGGTGTCTGTGGAGCTGCTGCTTTCTCCACAGCATTGTCACTGAGAGACTGAGAGCAAATTTCCCATTTCGACAAGGAACAAGCCTACAAGGTATCATTCAGAGTTCAAGCTTTCATGTACAATCAACGGCAATGCAGAAAGGACCCTGGATGTTCCATGCTTGACACTCATTTCCCCAGCATCAAATTCAAGCCCTAGCATTAACATAAAAGAAAATGCACAATGCACAAAAAATGCCCAAATTGAATTCCTTATGCTAGAATCGAAGAAAAAAGCTCCCCATCAAATCAAACGCAAAACCTATTGTTCCCAAGACGCCCTGCGTTAATCCCATCAAAATGCCTTGTCCTGTTTCAACTTTGTACAGCGAGTGTTGCCGCGTCTGCAATCCATGAGAGTCCTACCATGAGCATCTTGATAATCCACAACCACCAGACCACCACTTGAACCACGAGCAGTATCAATTTCACCAGCACCGCCAGTAGTAGCAGTCACATCTTCTTGATGCGGTTGTTGGCAACCTTGACCTTGGCCTGCACCCGTCCCGCGTCCTCGTCCAGCTTGTCCAGCATCTCTGTCTGTCGCTCCACCTCGTCGTAGATCTGCATTCCCATCTCTTTCTGTCGTCGGATAATAGTCGTGAGTTGATCAACCGCAAGATCTTGGTTCTCCATCTCTGTCTTCTGTAGCTGCAGTACACCTTGGTTGTCCAGCTCGCGAGTCTTGTCCGTCTCGGGCAAGGGAGCTCCGAGAACCCGGCCGCTGGGTCGACCTCCCTTGAGAAGCCCGGCTTTGTCGGCTGTCGATGCTTGGCCCTGACTAGATCCACCGAGCCCTGAAGCAGACGTAGAGCTGGGCATGCTGTTGGAGAGCCTATCAAGACCCTCCCGCTCCATCCGCGCCTGGGACACGAGATCGCGTCGGCGTCGCAGTTCGCCCTCGCCCAGTCGACCCGACTCTTGTATCCTCCGTAGTCCGTCTGCCAATGTCGCGATAAGCGTGCCACTCCTCACGAGGACCCTCTTGGCTGCTGCGCCTGCTTCCGCTGCAGCCGTCGAGTTGCCATTATCCACAGCCGCGTCCCGCCGTGATAGACATTGCCGCGCTTCATGGAGGTTCTGCTTCAGATCTCTGTGGATATCAAGCCATGTACCAGGATCTGCCGCGCCTGGTGCAGCACTCTTGACTCTTCCCGCCGCCGACACCGATGAATTCGTTGTGCTCGAGCTCGGCAGGTTCAGGAAAGCTCTCCACGCCGAAGTATCGCGCCACCGTCGATCGGGCGACTCGGCAATCGCGCGCAGGTACTTTTCCAGCCCATCCTGACGTTCCCGCGTCAACTCCAGCGAGTTGACGGTCGACTTGAGCCAGTGCTTTCCAGGCAGGGGCTCTGGAGGCGCGGCGCCAACCTCCTGCACGAGCGTCTGGTTAAGGGTGGCAAAGTCGGAGTATCGCTTCTGAACGACAAAGGAGCGTAGAGGAAGTCGGAGGGTGATGTTGTAGAGTGTATACGGCTTCTTGGAGCCTTCGTCGGAGACGCTCGTGGACGGGATGGCGATCTCGGGCGGCGGTGCCATGGTGATGCGTTGTGACTGCTGCTCTCTCTCAACTCGCGTGTGTGGTCCAATGATGGTATACTAAAACGAAGACGGTCTATGATTGAGCTCAGAGAAAAGACGGCAACAATATGATATCCTTTGCGTCAAGGAAGATGGTACAGCAGGAAAGAAACCGGGAATTGAATTAGAGCACGAGGCGATGATGAAAGCGTGGCACAGCTGCCAAGGGTCGGGTGCCTGACGTCGTCCATAATTCATACGGTGAGAACCTTAGCGCGCCCTGCATGCTCTGTACCTAGGTAGCCTGCCGTTCGGTGAGGTCACGGCGCCGGCACTTTGGAACGCTAAACTGCAATTGGGTCGGGTGGGCATGCGACCTTGCACAGTGAGACACACTGTATAGGTATGATTCACCTCACGCGGTGCATTCCATGAACTCGGTTTTGCCCATCTCACGAATGAATTGCTCGACTAGATAAATCAGAGTTTCTCTCTTCTCCAATCATACCGTTCTCGTGGTATATTTCCAGAAACCGCTGCTTATGTTTCACCTACAAAGCGTCGACTTGTCGTCTCTGAGATAAGACCAGAAACCTATGTACCCAAGTTGCTGTCCCCCAAGTAAGTGGTAGTCGGCCAAGGAAAACGTCAAATACTCAAGTCGCTGACAATGAGGCCCAACAGTTCAATAGAAACTTTCCCTAGAGGAAAAGGAGATTTTGCGCAACCTTCAAGGCTTTCCACATGTGCCTGAATGGCTGGGCTGCACAGCACATCAAGGTAGCTCCTAAGGTGCAATAAACATGGTAAAGGAATGAGTCAAAGATAAATTAAGTCTACATAAATTTATGATAGTCTTTTAGTATATTCATTTAATCTTACTCATGATTTTTGAGAAGTCTCGTGGGGCCTTTTGCCGTTCGGATGTCTTGAGTCCCAGCAACCTTGATTGATGGCGTCTTGGTCGGCATGAGCCTGTTCTGTCGGATGACGGGGATATAGGAGATTGTGGCAGTCCCGGCGATGCTGAACAAGTTGGCCTGTGTTGGTAAAGAGCATGGAGCACTCGGGGCAGCCGAGTTGTGCACTACCGTCGCCCTCTATCCATTGTTGAAGAGGTAGTAGGTCAACGTCGAACTCTGCCAGAGGAACTTGAGGGATAATGGACGTATCCCATTCGCCTTCCCATATCTCTTCGCCAAGGGACTCGTGGACTCTCCAGAAGGGGTGGTAGAGTGGTACATGGCGGAGTATCTCGCGGAGCTGGTCCCAATCGTCAACGGCAAAGCTCTTCATGGCCATGTTGGTGAAGACTCCTTAAAGAACAGCGGCGGCGAGATCATGGCATCCTATCTAAACCGGTTGTAGAAGTTGCCCGCAGTACTCTTCTCTTGCAGCGTCATGACGGTCGGTGGGAGCTCCTTGTCTTCTCTGGCCATCAGGAAGCAAGTTGCCCCAGGTGCAATTGAGGATGGAATGGCTGATGCAGGCGGACTCATTCACCGTAACTAGGATTTATAGTTCTTCCACACGGAGCAGGACTCCTTGGCTAAACGGCCTTCCCTTTCAATAGGGCCCTCGCTGCAATGTCAGCCGTCCCGACCTCTACTCCGTCTGGGGCAACACGCTTCTGCCCTGCCTAATGGCCGGAGATGATAAGCAGCTCCCACCGACCGTCATGACGCTGCAGGAGAAGAGTACTGCGGGCAACTTCTACAACTGCCTTAGGCAGCATGCTAAGATCTCGCCGCTCCTTTGGTTCAAGACGGTGGGCTGGCCGATTTACCGTCTGCGCACCCAGCTGCGCATGGCCAGAGGCATGTTCGAGCTCTGCCACGCCGAGGTCTACAGCGACCTCCCCTTCCAGTACGGCCCGGGCTGCGATATCAGCCTCCCCCAGCACTCTGCTGGTCGTCAGGTGGAGATCTACCTCCAGATGAAGTACTCGGACCTAAAGCCCGCTGACCTTACAGCTTGCCTTCGTCCACTGCACTGGCCCCTTCTGCTACATTGACCCGGTTACCCAGTCAAAGAGCAACATGGACCAGAATCGTGGCCTTGGCCCTTCTCTCCGACTTCACCAAAGGCCAACCCGGCCTGCTTCGTCGTCATCTCGCCGTACAAGTCCAACGTCGAGCTGATCAACCGCCTGTGCAAGAACCCCGAGTACGCAGCTCTAGCTGGGATGGCCGTTGCCGTCACAGTCGATTCGTTCCAGGGACAAGGGGGCGATAACGCTGTTGTCGTCATGGGGACCACTGGGAAATCTGGCCCCGGCTTTACAGCCGACGAGCAGCGGCTGAACGTCATGTTCAGCCGTCAGAAGAATGGGCTACTGGTTGTTGGTGATATTGACGCCGCCGGGCCTCTGGGCAAGGATAAGAAGGAGACATTCGACGCCAACGGAGAAGCCATGTATGTTCGTGGCGATGCCCTCAGGAATATGTACAAGGCGTTGATGGACGGTAGCCGAGCTGTCAAGTCTGCTTTATGATAATACTTATGTAAAATACTCTAAACATAATAAAAAGATCTCCTAATAATGAGCAAGCGTTTAGAGCTACTTTTACTTATTCTTTTCTTACTTTTATCATATCCTTAACGCTAGCCTTAGGAAAGGATACGGTGAAAGGTTCTAGAGAGGTCAGGCAGAACGCAAAGAAGCTGGAGATCAAGTCACAAAGCGATGTGGTAACTGCAGCGGCCAACGAGTGTCTACAAGGACAGACCCAGCCCCTCGACAGCCTAGTCAACAGGTAAGTGAGCATTGAACACTAAACGCACAGCACTGGTATAGAAGCTAACAGTACATCAAGATCATGGGACGCCCTTCCTCCAACCTTTCAACGGGTATTGAACCAAAAGTTCACCGGGTCATTTGACCTGGAAGAGCGTGTACAAGCTGGGATTCAGTCGACGAAGGCTCTGTCAAGCGAAAAAGCGGGTTGCTCTCCATGAAACCCATTTCCCTGCTGAACATTGAGCAGTTGGTCCAGCTACCCCGTTGACAGATGGCTCCCCTTCTTTTTTCAAGCGACAACGGATGGACGACGATCAAGTCTCACATGCCCCAAACGCATCACCTTTATCAGCTGATGTCTTGAATGGATGACCATAGGATTGCCGATGTGCCCGACCAAGACTTCGATCCTGTCCGACATATTGACCTCGGCAGTGCTACGGTGACTATTGACAACCACGGGATGGCCCGTCTACCGTCTGCGCACCCAGCTGCGCATGGCCAGAGGAATGTTCGAGCTCTGCCAGGTCGGGAAATACAAAGTGACGGATTGGCGCAGGCGATGTCCACGACATGAATAGCACCCCTGTGGCATGTGCTAAGCCCTTCGTCCTTATTTGCCTGGCTAAATGGAAACCCCAGAGAGAGTTCAAAATTAGACTTGGCATGCGTCGAGTTGTACATGAAGAGAAAGAAAGAGCGCCGTGGTCGTCTGGTGATGGTGTCGTTGTCCGTCAGAGCATTGACCAAGATAGGTATGGGACATCGTGGAGGAAGAGAAAAGGTACGGTGGGTGCCGTAATCTACAACCAGGAAGGAGCCTGGGCGATACCGACATGATGCTCCTTCCTAACATCACGGCGAATGCCATCACTCCCGCAAATCCCGCTTCAGACAAGGTAGGTGCCCAGACACACCCATGATGGTACAGCATGTGGTCATTGACAGTAGTCTGGCTCCCTATGGCTCATTGTTGGAGGACGAGACGCAGTCTTCTCAGGGGGTCATAGCTCCGTTGCTGTCACCCGTGTCATCGCCCCCAAATCCCAGACCTTGGCTGGATTATCCTTGGGAGCCAGACCCAGGGGGGGGGGGGGGGGGGGTACTGACTTTGGCTTAGCGAGCCAGGTCTAGATGGTTGAAAGCCATACCGGCTCCCAGGTTGGTGGTAAGCATAGCCATGGGCAGATAGGTATGACATGTGAGGGCTACACAAACTCCTCGCGGTCGACATCGTTAAAGTCCGGGTCAAACGCAAGTCCTCCAAGGAGCTCGATGAGCCCTTCACAAAGGTTGCTATCGGTACTGTCAATGGTTTCATCCTACCATGAAAAGGGATGGCGAAGCTAGTGAGGGTAGGGTCAAGCACAAGGTTAATGGAGATGATATAGAGCTTAGTCGCTTTTTAGGTAGTTGCTTTTTCAGGAGGGAATATATTATTGAAGCGCTTGGTTTCTTGGTCGTTGAGGGGGCGGTAACTCATGGTGAACTATTTAATGGGAAATGTGCAAATAATTTTAAGCCCCCGAGAGGGCATCACGTCAAGGCTAGACGTATAACATGCCCAGACGTGGGTGTCGACATCTCGCGGGAAGGAAAGGCAAACGCCAACATAGCCTTCTGCGTTATTGGGCTCTTCTCTGACGAGAGACAGCGAAAGCGACGACTTTCGGGGTGAAGACGTTGGGATTGGCTTCGAGTATCGCCTTGTTTGATGGTATCTCGCATTCTACAATGAAGAGATGAAATAGAATCGAACTAGTGTGAAGAAAACCTTCTGGGGGTAAAACCAGGTCAGGCAATCTTTGTCTCAAACTGTTTCTTGGTAAGAGATGAACTTGGCGATCTAGCCAAAGACCTTCATGAAGGTTGCGCGAGTGAGCTGCGGCTTGACGAGCTCAATCATTCGGTTCATCTCCCATATACCGGGTCTCATTTCTTCGAGTCTCTCCTTGATCTCCGGGGTCACAATACAGAAGGCCCAAGCCCGCTCAAAGAAACTATGTCGAAGGAACTGGGACTTGGCGGCTTTGAAGACATTGAGGGAATACTGACGAAGGTCTGTTTCGTTGGCACCAAGCAGACCAAGGAGGGGGACATCCTCAGTTTAAACACGAAGCAACACAGCCGGTATCACTTTCAACACCTCAGGATGCGGCAAGCTCTTAAACAAAGGCCCAACGCCTCGCAGAGGTCGGCACAGGCGACGCAATGGGGCTTGTCTGATATCCCGCTGCCAGTTCGACACCTGACCCCTGGTCTCAATGTAATCATGACGAGACCTCCTGGCCCAGCATATTCCGAGTTCAAATTTAATGCACCAGGCCCTTCTGGACCTGATCCTAACGAACAGTGCGAAGGCAGAATACACCCGTCGACTAAGCCAGTCCCTCACCTTGGAGAACGCTACCAGACACGTCATGGTCTTGGTCAATCGGATGCTAGGGCTGCCGCAATAAAAGTTGTGACGAAACCTGGGCCGACGAAGGGGCCGGCGGCGATAATGGGAGCGGCGATGGGAACAGCGTACCCAAACCGCGAGATAGAGCAGTTGTGTTTATTAGTTTCCGCCAGAGTGGTGCTAGGGACATCTCTTTTGAGTGAATGACAACAATATGAAATATGTTGGCATGCGTTTACTGTTCCGCTGATGCTTCGAAGTGTAGTAATATCGGACTTGTGTAGGAATCTGCAGCCCTGGCTGCATTGTGAAGCCTGGACCCGGGCCATCGCTGACATTTCTTGTGCTGAATGTGTCGTCTGCTACGTGCCTATCGAGGATGCCTACTACTTGGTTCTTGCTGGTTCATTATTGCCCTATGGGCTCTGCTGCTTGTGCTTTAACTTGGTGGATCGACGGGGTTAGACTTCGTGATCCTCTTTACGTCCTCAGGGGGCAAGTTTACCGCGAGTAACGTCAACATTATGGGTTTAACCAGGCCTTAGGTGGGAGTTCGTGTGCCATCGCAGAGTTGAATATACTGTGAAGAGGGCGAGTCAATACGAACCAACTGGGTGTCTTAGTTAGGCGTTACAAGATGGACAGGCGACATAATTAGGACATGGGCTTCTCTGCTGCGGTTTGTTATCAAACACCCAAGAAAGCTTTAGTATCTGTAAAACATGTGTTGGTTTCTTTAGTTAAAAGGCCTGTTTGGCATACTACGTCGTACGCCCAACATCGGCATGCTCCATTCATATCGCTCGGTGCAGGGGCATTCTCACAATGACTGCTTCGCGGTTGGAGGCACGATCCCAACGCCTTGATGCCGTTTGAACAATGATATTGCACAGTCATCAATGGTCTATTGTTAATTATCCTCCAATCATGCGTAGCCTTGCCAGCGGCAGAACGGCTGTGCACTGTCAGGCACTGCTACACCCACAACAGAGCAACAGCCATTATGAATCGCGTTTCTCTGCCCCTCTGTTTTTCCCTCCTTCTCTCCTTCAACAACAATCTGCTCCCCGTGAGAGACCACAGCTCGCCGTTCCCGTGTTCTTCGCGTTCTCCGACGGGCCTCGTGTCTGTCGTACTCTGTTTTCGTTGGGTCGCTTCCCTCTTCACTGACGACGAACCCAGGTGGTCACGCCGGCTCTCGTAAGAGGTCGGTAACTGAGCGCGTGCTTGCACGTTAGCTAAGGACCCTTGGGGGATTCCGAAGTGTCGAGTGGTCGTGGAGGAGAAGGGTAGTAGTTTGGTGTTTGGTAAGTCGACGAACTGCCTAGATTTTCATCTTCTCACCCAAGCAGTCGTCGTCGAGATATCGGTTCCACCATGGCCTCACGCAAGAGCAGCGGTCCTGGTCCTGGTCCTGGTTCTGCTCCCGCCACCGCCGACCGCCGGCCAAACTTTTGGAAGCCTTGCGCAATCCTTCTGGATAGCAGCCACGGTCCCATCCTCGGAGGGAAAGCTCTCGGTGTGCCGCAGTCGGAGGTCAACTCATACCTCTTCACGTACAACAAGACGCATGTCGAGCCGAGCATGGGATTCTACCTGGAGTTTCCATTCAATCAAGCAAACGAGGAAGAAGGGTTTGGCCTATGCCACAGGGGTAGGCTCTTACGTGCGTCCTCTAGAATAACACACACTGACGAATCTATAGTCAACAATCTCAATCACGCCATAGTTCAAGCCGACATGCGTAGGATTGAGGTCAGATTCCCCCGAGAAGGCTTCTCTCGTTCCATCGAGCCAGTGGTCAGCGATGCCCTGCGAAGCCGCTTCCCTGGCACCAAGAAGCCCCTGTCGCTGGTCAGGGTCAGCCTGAGGGATCCATCCCTCATCAAAGTGCACGGTTTCGGTATGCCTTTCAAGGGCCCAGGGCACCCATTCGAGGAGTTGCTCAACCACCAGGGAGCTCTACTGCAGTTTCTGCGGCAGAAGAAGATCCGTATCATTGTCGCCGCACCAAGCCCCGTCTTGGAGCGCGATTGGGACGCCAGAAGTCTTCCGCTGCCTGTCGCCTACCCCTACGGCAACATCCACAGTTGGGACGAAGTGCGACATGCCACAATCCTTGGTTCCGAGAGTCTCGAGTTCCCACCCACCTGGAGTTATCATGATGACAATGCTCACCTAGCCGTTATGATACAGACTCAGGTCCAAGACTTCATGTGGCTTGACGGAGCTGTTGACGAGATCGCTTCCCAGAAGTTCTCGGCGTATTTCGTGGAGTACGCTCAAGGCAACACGTCGAGGTACTATGTCATCATGGCCCTCTCAAGGACCCTCAAGGTGGAGTTCGAGCATGCTCTGTGTCATCTGGCCAAGGGCGCCTTCAAGCTTGACCTCTACGACAACTGGGAAGACGAGGCGGCCTCTGGTCAATGGGATGCCAAGGTCGTGAATCCGCAAGGCATCGATGCCCTCAACGCACATCACCTTGCCGGTCGCGAGATGATTCTGCTAGTTCGCCGGC
This sequence comes from Fusarium vanettenii 77-13-4, assembly GCF_000151355.1. NCBI lineage: Eukaryota > Fungi > Ascomycota > Sordariomycetes > Hypocreales > Nectriaceae > Fusarium > Fusarium vanettenii. The sequence continues at coordinate 3,246,863 of NW_003315879.1, read as the reverse complement.
CCCTCCTAACGCAAGCCGCCCGAGGCTCCGAGTTCAAGGTCACCACGTTCCACGATCGCCTGGCTGCTGACCTCGCGTTGAACGAACAGGGTGTGCGCCAGTAGAACTGCGCTGCTCTTCACTTCGATGCTCGTGCGGATGAGTATGAGAGGAAGGTCAACACCATCTGCCTCTTTCAACCCGGCAAGCAGCCAACCAATTCGATTGGCGGGGCTCGTGACGAGGTCGACTTCAAGATGAGCCTACATCGAGACCTGGTCCGTGGAACAGGCTTTTATGATACGCTGCTGGGCTACGTTCCCTCCGGCCCTTCTCCCGAGCCTTTGGGCAACCTAAGCAGATCACTCCCCGTGATCAACCTCCTAGGAACCGATCAAGACCGAGTCGAGGCCCTGGTGCATGAGGTTCTTCCCCAAGACCGAGCCAGGTTCCAGACATACCTGAGCGAGAGGCCTCTTGGGCTCGGAGTCATCACTCCAGTGAGTATCCACCGCGCTTTTAATATTCGTTCTACTGACGCCTGGTAGGGTCCTGGCCTTGGGAACACAACTGCCCTCGTCGTTGGCACGATTGGCATGTCGTGCAGCCTCGGCAAGATCTACGCCACCGGCCCGACAGATGAGGTTGTGAACGACTTCGCCGCTCGACTCGACCATGTGGACACCAGGGCGACGGACCGCATGAACGACGGCCGCGATGAAGGGGACCGTATTCGATACAAGCATGTTGTCCGCGGTTACAAGATCGATGACGAGGCATCTGCCTTCCTCCACCTGTTGCGATGCCCCGATGATGGAGATAAGGCTGCCCCGAACTCGTTCTTGTCAGGCCAGTCAGAGTGGAAGATGCACCTATCTGCCGCATATTGGCTCCTTGCCCTCCTGCGCTCCCCCAGTCCCAGGGTCCGCCCGCTTCGTCGGGATGAGAGCGCTGCCCTTCACGAGATGCGCAGCCGCATCGAAAACGACAAGCAGTTGCACCGCCTTCGTGCCCTGGCCTCCCAAGGGATCGATTGGATCGAGTATGAGCAAGGCGCCATGCTTAGCAAGGACAGGCTTGTCTCGTTGTTGGAGGAGGTTGTTCGTGTCGCAGACATCGTCTGCACCACCCCATCACTGTCGGCCAAGGAGCCATATTCCGCCTGGAAGCGCGAGGCTCGGGGCATTGCGGTAGACGATGCCGCGTGCATGAGCCGGCCTGACCTCTACTGCGTTTGGGGCAACACGCTTCTGCCCTGCCTGATGGCGGGAGACGATGAGAAGCTTCCACCGGCGGCGCTGTACTCCCACAACCGGTTCGGCCAACATGCCAGGATCTCGCCGTTTATCTGGTTCAAGGCGATGGGATGGCCCGTCTACCGTCTCGGGTTGTCCAGGTAGAGGCCAAGCAGATAGGTAGTTAGCTGCACTAGGTAGCAAAGTCACGATGTTAGAGTACTCAACCCAACAAGAACGCCAGGCTCACTCTACTTTATGATGATTATAATAAAGTGATATACTGATAATAGTTAATACTTTAGATCTCTTTTACTCATTCTTTCCTTATCTCTGTCATACCTTTATATCTAACCTTAGAGGAGGATATTCTAATAACTCTGTCGTATTGGTTTTTTCCCCTTGTCCTCGGCGATGATTAGGAATGGGAGAAAGTTGAGAGCAGTGGCCCAGAAACTACAGAGACCAAATTCGAAGAGGCTTCTGCTGGGACGTCAAAATTACCCCAGAAAACAAGTTTCTGGGGTTTGGTGGGAAAAGGGCCGAATCCCACCTTCGACAGCATCCTCACTGATGGTGACCCCTGGAAGCTGAGAGCGATTCGCATCCACCTCTGCCTGCTGCAGACGTATTTGACTCTGCGGAGCCCCGCAATCTAAGGCAGCCTCAAAGAGTTACGACCGGCATTTACACGGCGGAGAAATATAGGGGCTAGAAACACTCCTCGCAAGTCACTCTTGGGTAGGCTTCTGGAATTTCAAACCCGACTTCCATTCTACGAAGCATCAAGTGATGTAACTTCATGAAAGGGGTTCCCGCAGTTAATACGGTCATCAGAAAAAGGGTTCTTGTCCCGAGGAAAATTGTGGTTCGAATGGAGTAACTATCGAGTTGGTTACAAGAACGGTTTCGGAGACTGGCCGAGAGTTTTGGAACCTCCGAAAGTCCCTTAGACGCTAGAAGATTTTTTTTATCATGGATGTAGCATGGGGTGATATGTTCAATAGACTAGTTTGCCCTGAGAAACCGTGACAGTGATGTCGAGATGCTTCTAATTATTGTTTCATGAGCTCGTAGAGAGGACACACGAGACAGTTTTTGAAAATCAAGACGTAACCAAGATCAAACCCCACTCAATCTATTGTTATGAAAAGGGAAATCGGCAGTTAAAATGAAGCCATTGCTGTTCGCATGATGCTGGAACTGATCATGGAAAGATTGATACCAGCCACGTGGGAATTCATGACATCTTCAAGGTGGTTACAATTTCCATATCCGGCAGAGGCATGTGGGCTTCGTTTCTCGCCTATTGTTTCGTAAAGGGAACAGGCGTGACGTGCTGAAATCTGAAAACCACGCGCGGTTCCATGGGATTTCCGCTCCAAAGTGGAGTGAAGAGCCGGACAAATATTCCTGAATAGGTAATCAGCACGTGGGGTTTCTCCGCCCGAGGATGTCCCGGGTCCCATCAAGAAAGAGGAGTTGTGGGAGAGTCTGGGGATGCAATGTTACTCTCGTCAAGCTTAAATCACTCTTCAACGTCAGAGATTCCCCGACTGTGTATATATCTGGACTTGCTGTTGCATTAATTTCGCCTAATAGAGCCTACCATTTAATACAAGGCATGCAATCATCACCAGTCTCAGCCTCAAAAGTGCCGTTCGCACTAAACAACAGGCCATGCCGGTAGCATGCTTCCACAACCCTAGCTCTCCCACTTTTGAGGGGATCGGCGAATGGTTCGCCGACGTACTCGCGCTTCCCCAGCGAATCGCATCATGCTTCCCCTGCTTGGAACCGAGTCTAGACTAGCACCATGAGCCGTCTGGCTGGGATTTTGCCAACCCCGTGACTGTCAATGCGGGAGAAGACGATCCAAATGTCGGAGAGCCGCTGAGTAAACTATTTCAGACCGTACAGGTTCCTTGCCGAGTATCCCCGAGGGCGAGGGTCTCCGCAGTCGCGTGAAAGGCAAACAGGCTCGGCAACTAAACATTGACACTTATGGAAACACTAGACGCTTTCGTGTTCCGGCAGCATGGATCAGCTCTCTCCAGCCCGGCTTCTGGGTGCCGAATGATGTACGACTCGCCTCCATGTAGAAACCTTAACCACTAGATTCTTCATACCCATTCCTCGGTTGGCCCACACTCCGCAGCCGTTGGTCATGGCTGCCCATGGGGAATATCATGTTCAGGTCTAAAGAATGCCATGATCTGAGCGCTAGGGATCCATTGCGGAATTACGGGTGAAGTGTCTATATAAGTTTGTGGGAGCCTCACCTTGAACAGGTTCTCATCAACACCACTGGGCCATCAGCCTATACAAGTACACATTTGACAACAACACTCGCCAGGGTTGAGTCTTTCTCAGAGTTAACTCCATCATGGCTCCTACAGAGACCGATACCAACCATGTCGAGGCATCACAAGAGCGTGTCGCCTCTGACGACAGCGGCAATGTGACGCTCCGCGATATCTGGGAGCACCGCCGGGTTCTGGGTTTCTGTGAGTTGCCAAACCATCTTCCTTGATTGAACTTTCCTAATCTGGAACTTGTAGGTTTTCTCATCTTCCTGCTGCCAATCAACTTTGGCTTTGAGATCAACAACGTCGGCAACCTCCTTGCTGTGGTACCGTTCATGGAAGAGTTTGGCAAAGTCGTCGATGGGACTCTGCTCATTACCGCCCAAGATCAACAGATTCTGAATGCTGCTACGACCGTCGGCATCTTTGTTTCAGCCTTTGCGACAGGCTTCATCTCTGACAAGGTTGGCCGCAAGTATACGATTGTTCTCGCCTGCTTCATCTGCATCGCTGGCATCATGGTTCAGTACTACGCCAAGTCCATCATGAACCTCTTCGGCGGCAAGCTTCTCGGGACGTTTGGTTTCGGGTTAGGTCACTCTCTAGGACCTGTCTTTGTTGCTGAGATGGCGCCAAACAAGTTGCGAGGAACATGCCTCATTTTAATCGTGAGTATTCGCCCACCAGTCCCAAGCGCACCACTAAACTCGGATATAGAACACCATGATTGTCATCGGCCAGTGGCTGAACTCCCTCGTCATCTATGCCTGCTCGGATCGGACCGACGACATGGCATGGAGAATTCCTGTCATCACTCAGCTGATCCCGCCTTGCCTGCTCCTCTTCGGCCTCGTCTTCCTCCCCGAATCACCCTCGTGGCTACTTGTCCACGGACGAATCGACGACGCAAAGAAGTCTTACCTTCGGTTCAACGGCAAGGACTTTGATGCTGATACTGCTGTGGCCGTTGCTCAGCTCGCTATTCGCCACGAGAACGAGGCCATGGGCGAAGGCGGAAGCTGGCTCCAATGCTTTCGCGGTTCTGACGGACGCCGAACTTTAATCATCTGCATGGTCTACATCGCTCAGCAGGTAATGTTGAAACATAAGACCCAATACTTCTGAGGTTCTAACCCTTTATCAGTTCATTGGTGTCAACTTTGTGAGCGGCTATCTCACCTACTATTTCCGCCTAGCTGGCGTAAACAACCCCATCGGAATCGCCCAGGCCGCCTTCGCTATTCAGTTGTTTGGAAACATCTGCTCATGGCCCCTGGTCGACCGAGTTGGTCGTCGCCCCATGATTGTCGGCGGCATGATTACAATGACTGCTGGTCTGCTCCTCATTGGTGGTATTAGCACAGTGAACAACCAGCAGGCTCTTTCAGCAACTGTTGCCTTCATGGTTGTTTGGGGATTCTTGTACCAGGTGAGTACTACTGTTCCTCGAGCAGCAACTTGAACTAACAAACACTTAAAAAAGATGACTGTGGGTGCCACCGCCTACAGTGTCGGAGGCGAGACCCCTAGTATTCCACTTCGTCAGAAGACTTATGCCATCAACATCATGAGCGCCACGGCTGTGTCGTGCCTTGTTCTTCAGGTTATGCCTTACCTGATCAACAGCGACGAGCTCAACTTGGGCGGAAAGAGTAAGTGAATGCCCACCAATCACACTCATCACATTCTAACAGACCTATAGTTTGCTTCATCTTCTTCGCCTTCTCCGTTCCCATGTGTGTCTACCTTTACTTCTGCCTCCCTGAGATGAAGGGTCGTAACTACGCCGAAATCCAGGAGCTCTTTGACAAGAAGGTGCCTGCTCGCCAGTTCAAGAATTACCAGTGCAACTTGGGAGATGCCGTTGTTGCCAAGAGGATTGAGCTGGAGGATCGGAAGCCAGTGGAAGTCTGAGCACATTGTCTTGATGACTTGGGGTTGCGCAATGAATTGATGAGGTTGGCACCAATAGCCTCACAGGATAGTGGAGAGCAAGTGGATAGTTAAAGGAGTACTCTCTACTTTATGATGACAATGATACAGAGATGTCATAAAAATGATTAATACTTGAGATCTCTTTTATCTATCGTTTCATCATTTTATTGCACCTTTACAGCTAACCTTAGGGGAGAACAAGCTAACATCTCTATGCTCGCTCGTGTGTGGCGGCTGATGGACTCGCGTAGTCGAGGCAGGACAGACATCCCCGTCGCTATTCCGAAGACCCCTAGCAAAATAACTACTTCATACCATCACTAAAATCTCAGCTTATGGACTAAAGGAGGCCAATTAACGCTACTCTTGGCTAGTTGGTTGCACCAGAATATTGAGAGCAACTGGGTTTCTGGAATTAACTCTGATCCATAAACTCTCTGAAGAAGTCGACACATCAACCCCCAGATTCCTCATTACAAGCCAACCGAAGCGTGCTGCCAACTTGAGCGTGAAAATAGCCATTATCTCGATGAACCCCAACTTACACACACTGACAGCGTGATGAGACTTCAATGTGAAGAGCCACCATGTTTCAATACCCAACGGCTGTTATAGATGATGTGTAGGTTGGCTAGCATAGGGAGTGAGTCAAAGATCCAGTCTGCTCCCTGTAAACATCATAGCCGTTCCAACAACGGCCTCACGTAAACTCTAAATTATCTCAAGCCATGGCGGCGGCCCGTCCCGTGGGCCTCAATGCAACATGAACAAAGCATGCACGTTTCCAACAAGATCAATTTTGTACTCATTCACAGGGACTCAAGAACACGTTCCCCGGGAACAAGAATAAGAGAAAAAGCTTCGCTTCTAGTGCCAATCAATTGCCAATGCGTGCGCATCCATTGGCTTTCAACACAGTCCCTCCCCAAAAGTATGAGGCCTCAACTCCAAAGTCCATGCCCGTTTTTGCCTCATGCCGGAGAAAACCAGACTATGTGCTCCCCCTCCCAGTACACTCAACTCATCATGGTCGCGTTCATTACATCTCCCAAGACTTTGATATGAGCTTCGGGACTAAAAAGTCTCCTGGTCGTCCACCTGATCCTCGGCGGGGATCTCGAAGCCCTCCTCTGTCGAGTACAGGATGGTCTGGATTTGCTTGATAAGACCGTCCTCCTGCTTCTCCAGCTCGGGATCCTCGTCGACGGCTTGTTGGATGAGAAGCTCAATGTCTCGGAGCTTGCTAAAGTAAAAGTCACGCTCCCTCTCAAGACCTGTCACTGTCTCCTTGAGAGTAGCGTTCTCCTGCTGAAGGGCGGCAGTGGCGGGGCCGGCAGCCTTGGCAACTCGAGGGCCACCGCTGGGGGTACCACCTGCTCGGCGGGCGGCACTGCTGGAAGCGGCGGATCGGGGGGCGGCGGCACCACCGGTGGGGGGCATGGCACCGCCTTTTCGTCGGGCAACGGCGTCGTACTCGTGATCCGGGAAGTTGAGGTCCCAGAAGCGCTTTGTCCACTGGAGGAACTCGAGGTTGTCCTGCATCTTGCACTTGACGAGGGCCGATACGGGAATAGGCTTGTCGATCTGGTGCTTCAAAAAGCAGTCTGTGAAGGGTTAGGCCGCGGTCGGTGGAGACGGGGAAGTAGACGTACTCTGAAGCACCTTGAAGTTTTGAATGTACAGGTATTCCGAGTTCACATTGAACTTGACCTTGGACATGGGGACGTCCATGTAGATGCTGTCAAAGACTTGGCAAAGGGCGGCGCTAGGAGAAGAATGTTAGACGCTGATTTCGTACGCAATGTCCCCTGTATCATGATGTTTTGCCGTGACATTGTGTCTGGCGTCGCGGTGGCGATCTCGATCGCGGGGTTCTTTGTTGTTTTGAGCCGCCATGACCACGATGATGGCACAGGTCTCACCCAATTCAACGAGGGGGCGGGGCAGAGGTCGACTCACCCAGTACCGCATTGCTCGACCTTTGTGATGTTGAGCTGCAGAAGGCTGTTGAGCCACGCAACAAGCTCTTGTCTGTGAAGGAAAGCCCAGGTCAGCACCAGCTGCGCGCCTACAGCGGAGGCCGCCATGTCGTAGACGGCCCCGAAGACATCACCACCAACCTCGACTCGCCCATCTTGAACTGGAGATTTGTTTATTCGGGAGGATCGTGGTACAACGCAAGCGATTTCGGAGCTGATCGAAGCAGCTGATTATCGAGAAACGTCTTTCGGGAGTGCGAAGAGAGTAGAGACGGCGCAGAAGCAAGCTCAGCTAAAGGAGAGATTGCGTTGTCGGAATGGGATGGGAGAAATTACAGAGTTGGCACCTCTGTCGCCCTATCAACGGTAGTGGGGCTAACCCCTCGTATGGATCTTGTTTGGCAGCTCCAAACCCCTTGGGCTCTTGCAGTGAGGTCACGTGGCACCTCGCTGACCGCATCCACGTTCTGGCTCGTGCTCGTGCTCGTGGACGTGACGCTCTCACCGCCAAAATTTTCAAAAGCGGCAGAAAAAAAGTTCGAGATTTGTGCTGGAGGAAGGAAGCCCCACTATCCATCAACTTCACTTTTCATTCCATAGACACGGCACGAGTGTCTCTCAATTCATTCAAGATGGCGCCCTCACAGAAGCGAAAGCCAATTGAAGACGACTTTATCCACACCATTGACGACGACGACGATCTCCCGGTCGAGGAGGAGGAAATCTCTGCCCAGCCTCCCAAGAAGAAGGCCAAGACCTCCAAGGGCTCCAAGAAGTCGAAACGCGATGCCACCCCCGAGGATGACGAAGAGGAGGTCGCCGAGGGCATCTGGGGCCAAAAAGACGACGACGATGGAGCCATGGACTCTGACTTTGAATTCGGCGGCGAGGACGCCGAGGACGTTGGTGTCGAGGAATTCGAGGGATGGGGTTTTGATGGCGCGAAGAAGGGCATGAACGCCGACAAGAAGGGCGTCGACCTTGACGAGATTATCCGACGACGGAGGGAAAAGAAGCTTGGAAAGTCCGCCGACAAGGATGCTGAGGAGGAAGCCGACGAAGCTGAGGTGGACGCCAATGAAATGGAGGTTGACCTCGACGATGACGACGACGAGGTTCTCGCCGACGACGCATTTGGTATGAACGTTGCTTCAGACGCCGAGGAATCTGGGGACGAGGAGGACGGTGACGAGGACAAGTCTGAGAACGAGGCCGAAGACGATGACGATGACGAGGCAGCTTCAGACAACGACTCTGTAGCTACACCTGTTGGCCACCCTGACGACGACGTCTCAGACCAAAGCGACGATGAGGAAGATGCCGAGGAAGAGGAAAAGCGCAAAGCCTTCTTTGCCCCTGAGGAGCCGGCCAAGCCTGGCAAGAAGTCGGATATGTCGTCATTCCAGGCCATGTCTCTGTCTCGCCCTATTCTTCGTGGTCTTGCTTCCGTTGGTTTCACAAAGCCCACCCCTATTCAGTCCAAGTCCATCCCTATCGCTCTCATGGGCAAGGATCTCGTCGGTGGTGCTGTCACTGGTTCCGGAAAGACTGGTGCTTTCATCGTGCCCATTCTTGAGCGTCTGCTGTACCGACCAAAGAAGATCCCCACGACCCGAGTTGTCGTCCTCACACCCACTCGTGAATTGGCTATCCAGTGTCACGCTGTTGCTACCAAGCTCGCTGCCTACACCGATATCAAGTTCACCCTTGCCGTTGGTGGTCTGAGTCTCAAGGTTCAGGAAGCAGAGCTGCGATTGCGACCAGATGTCATCATCGCGACACCAGGTCGTTTCATTGATCATATGCGAAACTCGGCCAGCTTCAATGTCGACACAGTTGAGATTTTAATCCTCGATGAAGCTGATCGTATGCTTGAGGACGGTTTCGCGGACGAACTGAACGAAATTCTCACAACACTCCCCAAGTCCCGCCAGACAATGCTTTTCTCAGCCACCATGACATCCACTGTCGACCGACTGATCCGTGTGGGAATGAACAAACCAGCCAGAGTCATGGTAGACTCGCAGAAGAAGACTGTCGGTACCTTGGTGCAGGAGTTTGTTCGTCTACGGCCTGGCCGAGAGGAGAAGCGAATGGGTTACCTGGCATACATCTGCAAGACACTTTACAGGGAACGAGTCATTATCTTCTTTCGACAAAAGAAGGAGGCTCACCGAGCCCGCATCATCTTTGGTCTTCTTGGTTTGTCATGTGCCGAGCTTCACGGTAGCATGAACCAAACTCAGGTTAGTAACATCTCGAGTGTAATAATTCCCGGTACTAACAGTATGCACAGCGTATCTCAAGTGTGGAAGAGTTCCGAGATGGCAAGGTGTCATATCTGCTGGCTACCGATCTTGCTTCTCGTGGTCTGGATATCAAGGGTGTCGACACCGTCATCAACTACGAAGCCCCTCAGTCACTCGAGATCTACGTCCACAGAGTTGGTCGTACTGCCCGAGCTGGTCGCAAGGGTACCGCCATTACTCTGGCCGCCGAGCCCGATCGCAAGGTCGTCAAGGCCGCCGTCAAGGCTGCCAAGGCCCAGGGTGCCAAGGTTGTCAGCCGAGCCATCGATGCCTCGGAAGCCGACAAGTTCCAGAACGAGATCGACGAGATGGACGACGAAATCGATGAGATCATGCAGGAAGAGAAGGAGGAGAAGCACCTCGCCCATGTCGAGATGCAGGTGAGGAAGGGTGAGAACCTAATTGAGCATGAGGCCGACATCAAGTCCCGACCCAAGCGAACATGGTTCGAAACGGAACATGACAAGAAGAAGTCGAAGCTGGCCGGTCGCGAGGAACTAAACGGCATGCGGGAAGGCCTGAAGAAGAAGGCGGGCAAGTTGAGCAACAAGGACAAAAAGCGACTCGACGCCAAGCAGATGCGCGCCGAAGGCTCAGAGTGGAGGAAGGGCAAGTCTTCTGAAGCTGAGATGAAGGCAAGGCACAAGGATCAAAAAGCAAAGTCAAAGGCAAAGGGAAAGGGCGGAGACAAGAAGAGCGCCCCTAGCAAAGCCAAGGGCAAGGCTGGTGGTAAGAGGAGGTGAAGTAAGGGGAGTCATTGTCAGCGATGTACAGGTAGATTTTAATGAAACTCATAGCAAGACACATGTCATACCGGTCAAGTAAATCAAGGTAATTACTCTTATAATTACATGTATTATCAACAAACGGGTGTGTTTATTCCTCTGTTGAACCCCAGTTCCGGTCAAGTCCTGAAGAGCCAGAGCTCTCGTGTAACCACGGTAGTGTGTTGAACACAATCTCCAGTAACGATCTGATAATCGATCCAAGCCTATAGAGATTGCAGAAGAGAAGTTCCATTCAGCACCGAGCCTCCATCACTCACACATGACGCGTGAATGTGCCCCAGCTCCAGAAGTTTCGGTGTTGCAGTAGGAGTGTTTCCGTACATGCCAAACCATGGCATGCGTCTTTACAGAGCGGCAATGGCAGACACGACTGGGAGGCTTGGGTCAGTAGGGACGCCAATGCCAGCGATAAGACCAAGCTGGATTTGAAGCAGGGCAATGAGAGCAGCCCTCAAGTCCGTGACGGTCACACCAAGAGTGACCGAGGCCCTCAGGATAGCAGCAGCAAGAAGAGCAATGGGGCGGATGAAGGGGTTCAGGACATCTCTGACGGCCTGAATCTCAGCAGCGAAGAAGGCGCGGATGTCCGGGGTGAGGTCAGTGACGAGGAGGGTGACGGTGACGCTGATCTGGGTGATGATCTCGATAGATGCGTTAATTGCCAGGACGAGTTGGGCGACTTGCTGCTGAGTGAGGCCGATGATGGCACCTGCGACACCTCCCACCGCGCCGGTGGTGACAGCAACGATGGCGGCCGTAGCTGTTGCGACGGCTTGGACGATTGCCTCAAGGTTGGCCTGGATGACGGCTTGGAGCTGGACAATGACTTGAGCGTCAACAGCTCCCTGAATTTGGGCGACGGCCGTAGCTATAGCCTCATGTTAGCCTTTGCTTCCGTTCAACTGTGGAGTTTCTCCTTACTGATAGCATCCACGTTGGCTTGGACAGCAGTCTGGAGGGTACCGACTTGGCTGACAATGACACCCACGGCAGTCTGCTGCTGCCGGGGGACAAGCTCAGGAACAGGCTCTGGCTCCGAGGCCGGTGCCGGAACCGCCAAGGCGAACGACGCAAGGGTGAGGAGGCTGAGGAACTTCATTGTTTAAGTTGGTGATGTGGTTTTCAGGGGTGTTTGTTGAATGATGATCTGATCCATTGCTATTGCTGGGCGATTAGGTGGATTATATACTCATCTGAGGAACTGATGATAAGCAACTCGATCGGTTCATCGTAGTCTTTCCATATCTGATGCCTCTCATGTCCGGATGCCGGAGGAGGAGGATCTCGGCAAGCCACCATGTGCATTCCGTGAATCTGAGACATTCTCTCGATCTAGACTCGTCACATTTCAGAACGTCATTCCAGATCTCCATCACTGTAAAGTTCTTGATTGGTGTGTCATAGTTCCCACCATCCCCTCTCGACGTTTTTCTCTCTTTCCTCCGAGAGCTAAACTCGACGTGGTTCGGCACACGCCGTTCCCGCCGGCCCGCGCCGGGATAGTCTTTGTCAACTTGCACCCCTAGTTCTCTACCGTTTGGTCAAGGTACGCAGGTAGATTCGTATTCAGCTACTTACAGGAGACTATACGGGTCTAGAAACGCGGGTCGCAAGCCTCTTTCGTCCGTGGTGAGACTTGTATTCCTAATAGAGCTGGTGTGCCAACGTCGTTGTCACTACTAAAGTTTTGATCAGTTTGACGTGTGTTTGAGACCTTCTTTTTTTCTCCGGCTGCTTTGAGGTTCTTGAACGAAGGAACCGTGGCGTGGAAGCTTGTATCCCTTAGCCTTTTAGTCTTGCGGTTATGCAGTTACTAGCACAAACTATTTTACAAGCTTACAGACTAATATGCTTTCTTGTCAGTTCCAAGCGTTTGACTGTTATGCCCCTTGTTCAGAGCCTTGTTTCCATTTAAGCGCCGAGCTGAACGCATCAAGCCCAGTCCACTCCACCATCACGATGCATTCAAGGTTGCCACTCCACCTTGACATTTTTTTTCAAGATGGGCAAGGAATGTGAAGATCAAACTGTGTTTTGGTTGCTTGTTTCGACTTCATCCTTGTGTACTTCAAAGACTATCCGGCGGTGACTTTGTTGTACCATGTGGTGACTTGCTTGGCAGCCGGAGGATCACCACCTTGACGAAAGAGAGTCTCAATGTCTCGGGGTTTGGGACATCAAAGACATCCGAGATCCAAGACGTGTGGGCAGTGTCGGGGAAGCCCGTAGAAGCTGTGGATTATCAATATCTTCGTCAGTCTGGCATCACAGACAATGACAGGTCTGGAAGTGGCGGAAACCTCAGCTCTCCTTGCATCGAGATGGCAGTTCCACCAAGCAGCTGTCAGCATCCACCGACGACATGCCAAGGCAAACACGCAGGTGGAGCGCTTCCAACCAGGGAGGTGTGACGAAAGGGCCAAGAGATGTTTGCAGGTTGGGGTTTGAGTGGGCTCTTCGCGGAAGAAGCCGACATTGAGCAGATGGTGTGAGCGATTTAGAAAGAGGAAATTGTAGGCGAATATGCATCTTTGATTGTCTTTGACAGAGACGGGATAGATGAGGCGGCGTTGAGAGACAGACGGGAAAGGAGGCGTGATGGTGAGGGAAAGGAGGCGTGATGGTGAGGGAGTGGTGAGGAACGCATCCGATGGGTTGTCAATAAGACAAGCAACACACGGGGTGCATGATCGTCGTTCTTGACCTCAGCATCGTGGTTAGGTTGTGTTCAAGTATCGAATACCGGAACAAGTACTTACTCGAACCCAGTGTCGAGGGCATCAGCCAAGAGTGTCGTGGACACGGCACGGCTGAGCTCCCGTGATGCTTCTACAAACAGTTGGTTCAAGCCCGTTATCTTGCATTGCCAAGACGTAGTTCTCGGAACCAAATGGCCATGATTGCTTTTCAATGCTTACAATTATCGAAATCAAGGTTACAGTCTCAAAGTCCTACCAGACAGGGCAGGGCCATCGTGTATTCCTCCTCCTCTCACCACCTCTATCAAGTTCTCGCATGGCGGACAAGTATACGGTGGACTCCATAGTTTTGAGCGATGTCGGACAGGCTCTTGTGAGAATCTACCTAGGCAGTACTGTACTCATCCGTTTTCGATCGTGAGTGAGGTATGCATAGCACCTCATTCCATCGCTGGTACACCAATTCAGGGCAGTTCCGGACATGCTTCACAATTTATTCTTGTGTATTTATCTAGCACATTGATCACGTATGAAATAAAGGCCTATACTAGGAAGCATACAAGACGTTGTGAATTGAATAGCATGAAGTGTGTCTCACAAGTTAATTGCCTCACTTCTCAACCAAGGGCTTCTTATAGTAAACTCCTTTTGCACATTCACGTATTTACTGTTACTTAATCTGCTGTTTATTACAAGAAATGATCCAACCGGCCATCTGAATCGGTAATGGAGCGGCAACAACTCACCTCTGAGACCTACCTGAAGTTCTGCAACAACACCAATCTCCACGACACTCTCCTCAATTGAGCTTCTGTTTGTCCATTTAGCCTATTTCCTCTATTTCTAAACATCCCTCCTGTCCAGGACTACCTCCTTCAGCCGCACAGAACATTCCTCTGCTATCTTTTGACACGTTTGACTCATTATACTCGTTATAGCGACAAGTGGCATCCCCAAAGCGGCTTTGGGGCCGCACCCAGAGCCCGTGATGCCTCAAGATCCCACCCGCAGGCACCCCTCGCCTTCCTGACGCTCGGCAGCAGGACAAGCTGACGGTCAGTTCACTTCCAGTTATCTTGGATCCCGAAATTTAATGCTGCTTGCAAAGGCCAGACGCACTTGGCGCGTTTAACCGTCAGAATTAATGGGAGCGGATCCAGGTGTCTCGCCGTAGTCGCTTGTCGACCGGCAGACACCTCTCCTGATCCCTCCTAGTCGTCACCTACCCGTCATGGAAACAGAGTCTAGATGCAGAATTTTTCATTGCAGCGTGAGGCAGTTGGCCTTTCCCTAGGAATAACATCATTATTGACTGGGATCCTACGGCCCAGGCGCCTCGTGTTTCCATCGACTTCGATTGACCACTCCAGTCTTGCACTGGCCAAAGTAAACACATGTTTTCCACAAGGCCACGGTTCTTCAACTCTCGCAATTCCATTCATTGGCCTTCAAGATGGAGTTCTGGCATTGAGCCCCTGGCCACATCGTATTCAGGGGTAAGATGAAGAAAGAGTGAGAAGGTGCCTGTAAACTCAGGGAGCCTAGTACTGTTATAAGTGACTTCATTCAGAGATTTTGATATTAATCTTGGTCCTCTTCCTCCACATATCGCCCGGGCAGCTACTCCGGAGCGCGTTCTGGTCATTAAATGCATGTGCGCTCCCAAGGTGGACCATAAAGATGGAACAAAACTAAGAAAGAGAAGAGCAAGTTTGAGAGCATTTCCTTTTCTGTGTTGAAATATAGTTGTCTTTATTACCTTCATGAATAATTGTGTAAGGTTGAGAGGTCTTTAAGAGGAGTTGGCCTGGATTTTGCGATTCGCCTTTAGTGTCTTATTTATTTCTTCACCTGCATCCATGAAGCGTTGAGCGAAGCGCTGGCATCTACTTGATCCCTTTTTTCCCCACGCGGAAAGTCCTGCCGGAAGGGACACTCGGAGTCTACTGGTGCACATACATAAACCGAAAAGTCTGGAAACCCGCGAGATGAGCCCGAGCTCGGAGTGCCAGGGAAAGGCATAGGACCACGTCCCAGGGTCATTCACTTGATCATTTGGCAAGCAACTTGGAGATGATCGCCAAGAAGGAACAAGAGACAAGTAAGAACAACAGTTTCGCCACGTTTCGGTGGGGACCAATGAGAGTTGTGTCTGATTCTCACAGTTGCTCTACATTTGTCCCTGAGAATATCCATTTCCTATCAATGTTCCTGGATAGCACGGCAAGAAACGCGCACGGGGGCCATACTGTAATGAGACAAGAAGCACACAGTCCGCAATACGAAGGAGACTATGTGGCCTATTAGATGTGATGTACGTGAGCGTGGCCAATTGAAGAGGATGTAAGATGTTGAAACCTCTTGTCATGTGCAGATACAGGTTAGCTGCCCGCACGGGGTTGAAGAAACAAATGAAACACAGGTACAACGGCAATAGAAATATAATCACTCTCTAATATTATGCACGACTTTATATAAAATCTATATAGAACAGGAAATAAGAATAATAAATGTTTATTTTTTAGATATACTTATTACTATTATTGTGCCTTACCCTTAGCGGAGAATTTGCTGAGGCTTGTTAGTTGCGGGCTGATGACGTAAGGCTCTAGATGTCGCCTCGGTTGGCATTCCAGGCAGCTAGAGGTCACGAGCCTCACCATCATGCTTAGTCTAACATTGCTACTTTCAAACCCTCCAAAACCCACCGAGCAGACTCGAATCATGTGCACCAGTCATCTCGGTTGACCATCGTGTCAGGCTGAAAACGCCCCCGTCAGAAGACGCGCCCGCCTGCGACGAGCCCGTCGCCCGTCGCATCCACCAAGCTCGTCTTCTCCAACCGTCAGCCGGACCGTCATCGTGAGCTCGCCGTCCAGAGACGCACATCCTCGCCTATAAATCGGATTCCCCATCTCGGGAGGACCAGTCGACAAGGTGGCTCCATTCAGGTTCTTCGGCCCCTATCGCCCTCATCCGCGCCACAAGCAGAGCCTCCTGCGCTTCCTATTCCCACGTGCCGTCCGAGAGCGATATCGCGAGCGATTACTCAACTTCCACCTCAATACTCTTCCCTACCTGAAACACAACTTTCAATCACGGGTCTACCGTTATATAGTTGAGCGCCAGCGTCGGCGCGCCGACAAATCTCGAATCGTAGACATCGTCGCAAGGCAGGGTAGACGTCTGTGGCTGGGTCAGCAAGCACATCGGCCCGTCAAGCATGCTAGGACCCGGCACAAGGGTCTCGTGGCACGCAGAATGCCGCCTATCGGAGGGAGTATGACGGGCTACGGCTCGGACCGGGCCACCAGCCCTGATCGGGAGAGAGGATACCGAAGGAAACGACTGGC
Source organism: Fusarium vanettenii 77-13-4 (assembly GCF_000151355.1). NCBI lineage: Eukaryota > Fungi > Ascomycota > Sordariomycetes > Hypocreales > Nectriaceae > Fusarium > Fusarium vanettenii. The sequence goes on along the minus strand of NW_003315879.1, from coordinate 3,230,280 downwards.
TGCCATGGCGGGCAATTTGTACAGGAGCGGCCAGGCAGCGGTCACTGAGATCAAGGAATCATACGCCCAGACTAGGGCGCGAGGCATGGACGGGGCATATGAGAACCACGGCCGGATACACATTCCAGGCGCCTTCCCTGATGTCGCCATTACAGTTCAGGGCGACGATCAGATGGTCCTGTTCCCTTCATACGCGAAACGACATACAAAGAGAGACTGGGGCGAGACAGCAATGCATGAATCAGAAGCTGCTCATGGAAGTATCAGAGATGAGAACTTCTGGAGGCAAGAATGGGAGAGGAACGAGGATGAGAATGCCATTGTCGACGTCGATGTCCGAGGTTGGATCTACTCTCCTCATACGGGGCCAATGACACGGAGGAATCGAATATTGATTGGCCTGGCACGGCAACTCAGCGGTATACCAGCTCCGAGAGCCGACCAGCCTTACAATCTCAACACCGGACCTACCCGAACTCATCAGATGCATGAGGAGCAACGGGAGCGGGAAAAGATTGAGCATGAAGCGCGGCGCATTGAACGACTAGGACAGCAAGAGAAGCGGGTGGCCTATCGTGGAGGCTACAGTGAGAGACCCCAAGAGAACAGCGACCCAGAGACGGACAGTTTCTACTTTCCTCGATCAAAGAGTGGCAACCAGTCTCCAGACTCGGCTCCTTCAAGCCCAACGATGCCAGCCAGGACTTTCTCGACATCCACGACTGAGATGAGTGAAGCAGATCTGGTACTCGCCAATGCAAATCTCATGGCTCGAATAGCGCCCTTCATGACGAACCCTTCTGTTGCTCTCCCCATCACTCTGTTCTTCTACAACGACACCAAGTCTCAGTCAAGAACTGTCATGACCAACGATGCAGGTCATTTCATCATTCGCGCTGCACTAGACTTTTTACCGACACATGTTCGGGTCCTAGCCAGTGAGGACCTATCGGCAACCCAGGAGATCAAGCTCATTGAGCCTTATGGAGTCAGTCTCATCAGTGACATTGATGACACTGTCAAGAAATCCAACATCTCAGGAGGTGCCAAGGAGATCTTCCGCAACACTTTCGTTCGCGACTTGTCCGAGCTTTCGGTTGAGGGAGTGAGAGAATGGTACAATCGCATGTACCAACTTGGCGTCAGCATTCATTACTGCTCAAACAGTCCATGGCAGCTCTTCCCAGTCCTAGCCAGCTTCTTCAAGCTCCACGGGCTACCACCAGGATCCCTTCACTTGAAGCAATACAGCGGCATGCTACAGGGCATTTTTGAGCCAGTAGCTGAACGAAAGAGATCAACCCTAACTCGGCTGCTCAGGGACTTTCCTGAGAGAAGCTTCATCCTTGTGGGTGATAGTGGAGAAGCCGATTTGGAGGTTTACACAGAACTTGCTCTGAATAACCCTGGCCGTATTCTCGCAGTCTTCATCCGAGATGTGACGACACCGGAAGAAACACCCTTCTTTGAGTCTGGCTTCGACCCTAATCGATCAAGGACTCCAAGCGCATACGATGGTTCGCGAAATGCTTCATCTCAGAACCTAGTACCAGGTGCATTCCGAGAAAGGAGGCCATCCGCGGGTCCAACCATGGGAACCCTCATCGACTTTTCTGATGAGCCTGGAGAGACAAATGTCGACCGCTCTGCCGCTCTCGCTCAGATTCGGAACTCGAGCGTCCCCAAGACGGCCAGCACAGGCGATCTTCTCAGTGGACGTAAGCCTCCACCACCTAGACCAGCCAAGCCTGCGGCCCTTAGAAGCGCCAAGTCTATCACTGAGTTGAACAAGGGGGTTGCTGGAATCGGGCTCTCTCGACAGAACTCTGACGAGCAACCCCCACCTCCTCCGCCTAGGAAGCCCATTGTGCAAGTCAGAGAGCCCACGGCACCACACCCGCTGTCGCAGATCCAGAACTCTTCCCAGCAGAGTATGGGCAGCAGCAACAGTGGCGGCTTTAAGATCCCGGCACAACGCAATAGAACTGCCGCGTACGATGCTGATCGCCCCCCTCCACCTCCCCCAAGACGGCGTGCTACCCCCTCTAACATCGCGGAGCCGAGTCCTCGTCCTCCGCCTCGCCGTACCCAGACTACAACAAACTTGGATGTAGATTGGGAACCTCTACCCCCACCGACAAACGGACCACCGTCCTTTGGCACTGCCAGATCCGGCAGCCGGTCTGACGGCAACACCCCGACTGGAGGCTCTCCCACCTTGGGACCTCAGGCGGTCAACAAGAAACTAGAGTTATGGAGGAGGAGATTGGCGAGGGCACACGAACAGTTAGACGGGTTAGGGGTGGCTTTGTACACTTGGCGGCGTGGCAACGACGTCATCGCCGAGGCCGAGGGCATCGTGAAGCAAGCCCTCGGTGATATGGAAAGAAAGAGAAGGAAGAGGTAGTGACGAAAGGAATTCTCCTAATAAACACGTACAATCCGAGAGGCCACTTGAATGTTTCAAGATGCAAGACTGCAGTGTCTTTCCCATTGAAGCTTGATTGTTGCCTCTGGCATTCGGAGGTTGTTGAAGGTGACCAGTTGAGCTTGCCCGCCACCTTGCTCTCTTTGAAGAGATTCTGGACCTTGGCTCCTTGGCTATCGTTGATATAATGTCAGGGTCTAAAGATATTGGCGCGCTTGTTGTCCACGGAGCGAGAAGACAAGGAAGATGAGGGTAAGGACAGGACATTCATCTGATATTGGAAGTGGAAAAGTACCACCACCCAAGGGTTGTCTCTCGGTGTTTTACGGCGTTATTCTGTCGTTGAGAGTTGTATCTATGACTCCATGATCAACTATCGACGCCTTCTCCACGCGAGCATTCACAGACTGAAATATCTCACTGCTTCATCATCCAATCACACGGCGTGGTGGCAGAGTGGTCTAATGCGATAGACTAGAAATCTATTCTCTTCGGAGGCGTCTGTTCGAATCAGGCCCACGTCGATCGGTGTTCTTTTTGCTGTTTTTGCCATCTTTTGCTGGTTTTCATTGTGCCTATTGTTCGTGATGTTTTTCTTGGTGTTTTGGTTGATGAGTGTACATGGCAGGTGCGGATGTCTCAGCTCCGAATTATAGCGGTTCTTGCCCCTTCCCTATCCAGACGTATTCAAATTCTTCATTGCTTCATCCTTCATTGTTATTACATGGGAAATGTCGGTAGTAACACAGCTCATAATTCTTTTCGTCTTACACCTCAAAAAGGAGAAATAGTCTTCAAAACAATGCAACTAGACATGTAGCAGCCGTGCTCCATCACATCCAACACGTCTCAAGCTATCAAAATACAGATGGACCCGGCATGTACACGTCTAGATGTTCCCAACCCCAACTCCGCCATCTTGGCATGCCCCTACCGTCATTCCATAGCCGTTATATTCATCGGGGGTTCATACCCCCCGCAAGGTTCATGTGCATGATGGCATCCGCCGTCCAGTCCGCCTCATCGTTAGAGTCCCTGTTTGGTTGTCCCCAAAAGTTGACATCTTCTCGCCCATCTACACCTGGTAGTCGGATCTGGGGTGGCGCTTGACCTACCCCAGGTGGCACTTCAGGCTTTGTTCCTGGCGCTGGTAGAGGACCTTGCTCAGGTTCAATGGCACCATAGTGTGAGAAATCAGGCGCGTCAAAGGCTTGTTCTGCCTGGGGAGAAAGGCTGAGCTGAGCTGGGGGTTGAGACACGGGGGCTTGCGGTACCACCTCAGGGTATACGTGCGTGTCCTTGTAGGTAGTTGGTGTTCCATGGTCATCTGACGTCTCTGTAATGTTGCTCTGTGAAGGAACATATGACTGACGAGGAGGTGGGTGCTCAAATTCCTCCTGTTCGGGGATCTGCGGAGCCTGCTCGACATTCCTCAGACTGGTAGAGCCGGGGGCAGGGTTTCCTCCGCTTCGGACACTGACCATGGATACTCTGGCCTGGTCCATCCCGTCGACAACACCTCCAGCTTCAGGGGCGTCCATATCACGGATGGAGAATTGAGCCAGGGTACGAAGCTTTCGACTGACCCAGCCGCCCAAGATCTTGCCACGCTGCTTCTCTCCGAGACGCGACTTGGGGAAGTCTCCCTTGTTGACGAAAGCTACGATATCGACAATGATCTGGTGTTCATTGAGGATAGCGTTGACAATGACTGGGACGAGAGACGCCAAGTAGGGCTTGCGGCTGACCTCGACGAGAACCACAATCAAGCCACCAGCTTGGAAGACGGCACTATATCTTTATTAGTACAATCAATTGTGTATGAGGGAGTCGGACTTACCAGCCATTGGTCACAATATTTCTGTGACACTTCTCCACAGAGTTTTCGATATCCATCGGGAAGTGGCTCAATCCGTTGATCTCGAATGTCTCTCCAATGTTGCCGAGAACAAACAGCACCTGCATTTCCACGAGGGCTCCGTTGGGACCAATCGGTCGACTAACGTTATGAAGGAAACCCAAATCTCCTGTCCGAATATACTGGATGCTCGGATCTCCATCAACAGCTCGTCCGTCAAACCGCTCGGCATCAAAGGCGTCCTTGGAACCATAGAATGACTTGACGCAAGCCTCAGAGTCGACCCAGATCTCGCCATACTCGCCGTCAAGACAGTGCAGTCGGCTTTCAGGATTGATGATGGCAATCTGAGTCGAGACGGGAACCATTCCGCTGTCTTGCACCAACAAGGACTGGGGGTCCGCCTCTGGGTCAACAGGAATAACCAAACCACGTCGTAGAGCCTGTGTGTCGAGCCAGAGCTCGATCGGTTCGATGCACATGTATGACCTTGATGCAATCATAGGGTTGAGGACATGCGAGTAAACAGTGTTGATGGCGGTTGGGTCCAATCCAGCCCCAGCAAAGTGAAGCCTGACCTTCTGGAACACATCAACTCTTGGTCTACTCTCAGATGTGATCATCATGTTCTTGAGCTCATGCAGAGTGAATCCCTTGGCATGCATGGAGTTCATGGCATGGTCAAGCATCTGCGGTGTCGCGTACGTATCCTTGATCTTGTACCTCGACAGAGTAACAAAGAGGGACATTGGGTTGGTAGCGAACTCGATAGGTGACAGAAGATAAGTCGGTGTGCCAATGTAGATGCCCATGAGACATGTGTGGATGAATCCTAGTCCAGTTGTGCTTCGGACACATCCAAGGACTGGTCTCGTGCTTGTCATTTGGCAGGTTTCCTTCTGGACCTTACACATGCCCATGACGGTGTCGTGTCCAAGTTGAACCGCAATGCGTCGTTGGTCTGGCGTCCAGTACGTCCACACAATAACTGGATATCCAGGCCGAATCCAGGCGGGGTCTATCGTGAGTCTCAACTCTCTCAAGCCATTGCTCTGCTTTGGCGGCTTGGTGGTGTTGTAGACGCTGGGCATCGAGATCTTCAGAACCTGGGCAGATTGTTTGATATGGCTTGCCACGGGCTTCATCTTGATCAAGTGATCCACCTCTGCGTTTACGAGCATAGCCTTGACTTTGTAGTCGGCCACGATATGCAGGAAAGCAGGAATGTCTTCGTTGAGTCGACCTTCATCGAGAGGCGCGATGGGGATGACGATTGCGCCCAGACATATGCAAGCGTGAACGGCAAAGACGAATTCCTCCGAGTGCGTGTACATGAGAATCATGTGGTCGCCTGGCCGCACCTTGACCTTGTTCTTCAGGTACATGGCAACAGATGCCACCTTGGTGTCAAACTTCTTCCATGTCACTCCCTTTCCTTCGCGACCCCTGCCGTCGATCGTACAGTAGGCAAGTTCTTCTGGTTGACGGGCAACCCGCCATTGAATGAGGTCAGAAATGCATGAGAAGTTGTTCAGGGGAGTTGATGTCCGGTCATCCATGACAACCTCTCGTCGGTCAACACCCGAGTATTGCTTATCAGCTGGCAACAAGAACTCGGCACGCGAGTCTGAAGCCAGCGGCGACCAGATGCCTCCCATTGGGTCTACGCCAATGGGCAGATTGAGCACAGCATGCTCTACGCCAAACTTGACGTGCACACATGGAAGGTTGCCGAGATCAAACTCTCGGCGACAGAGCATGTTACCGATTTCTCGCCGTCCATTCTTGACAACTCTGGGTAACGTGTTTGGCGCTGTGATCATAACGCAGTACACCCTGAGATGGTGCTCCGTCACAAGAACCTCCATACATCTCTCAGCCAGCGACTCCAGCAGCGCAGTGTCTGGCTGTCGAGGTGGCCCTCCAGATGTCAAAGGCGCAGTCGAAGCTGCCGCCGACTCAAGGACGACGACGGGGAGATGTTCATCGTTGACAAAGACGTCAAAGGCTGAACAGTCGTAAATCTTGGGAACATTCTTGACGATGCTCACGACAATGTGCTGAACAAAGAAATACCGGTATTCGGCTATTTCGTGCCCATGCTCAACCCACTCGACCTTTTGCCGAATGCGGTCCTCGTATAAGCCCAGGACAAACAGTTTGCCTTCAATGACAGTACCCAGCAAGCCGGTTCTGAGAAACTCGGGCTCGACAGGCTGAGGTGTGGGATCGCCAGGATCGAATCTGTAGGGGCGAGCGTGGAAAATCAGCTCCGTGTTCTTGGGCTGCGCCCAGAAGCCGCCAGACAAAGAGGGCGAGTCAACCCAGATCTCGCCCACAGAGTGAGGAGACGCTAGTAGTCCCGACTCTGGATCAACCACAGAGAGCGTGGCATCCGGGATAGGATATCCAAAAGCACCAACCCGCACCAATCCCGGGTCGTCGCCTGCTCTCTTGCGAGCTTCATCACCAATGGCCACAACCACAACTTCATTTGTCTTGAGCGCCTCACGATCCAACAGAACCTCGCCAAGCTCATTCTTGGCCCCTTCTTCTGTAGTCGTAGTACCACCACCACTCAGAAGACTTCCAAAGCCGTTTGAGGGTGTTGGCTTTTCTGACTCTTCCTTCTCTCCACCCTCTTCTGAGTCTGTGTCAGAACCCAGATCGAGCTTCAAGGGGCACCCCATACGCTCTTCTCCTCCGAGCCAGTCACGAACACTAACTACCATGCCGCCGTGTTCCGGCAGACAAAGCATCGGTGCCACAACCTCACGAGCCCGAGGGTTCCTCAGTGGTCTCAACCAGCGATCTGCTAGCACTTCGTGGAACCCACTGTCCACCGTCAGTGTATCAATCAAGCAGAGCTTGATCATTTGAAAGTTGGGCTCCATCCCCTTTTTGAAGTTTCGAGTCACCATGGGCTGCTCTTGGTAGTTGTAAGCGGCCCGTTTCAGACCCGGATAGTCTGCAATCATGATGGTCGACTTGTATTTAGTAAGGAGGTGGGCGTAAAGGCCGGGAACGTCAACGGCCTTGTTGTCAAACCAAACAGTAGTGTGGCCGCCGTAGACGGTAAGCAAAACGCTGAGAATCATGCCAATTCCTTGTCGAGGATCCAGATAGGAGACCAGAATCTCACTACTGGCACCACCACCAATCAGCCGGCCGTTCTTGTCTCTCAACGACGGGTTGAAGGTATCGCCAGGTCCATTGCCGGGAATAGTAGAAATGATGGCACTCAAACAGGCCATCTGATGCATGATTGTTCGGTGGCTCAGGACGACACCTCTAAGATCTCCTGTAGGCGCTCGCGAAAACTCGATATAGGCCAGGTCTGGCACGACCAAAGGAGGGATATCATCCTTCTTCTTAGGGTGATAGCTGCCAAAATCATTCGTCTTCCACCATTCGACACCCTTTGGCCAGGTCAACTTTTGCGTGGTAATGTCTCGCTGGAAGGTCTTGAGGTTGTTGTCGGTAGTCAGGGCAAGATGCGCTTGTGTCGATGTAAGGATGGTGTTCAAACGTTGGTAGTCCTCCAAATCATTGATGGGGACAGCCACCACACCCGCGATAAAGCATCCCAAGAGCGCAATCGCAAAGTCAATGACTTCTGAATCTCGATACACCAGAGCAACTCGATCACCACGGTATAGTGAGCTCTTGTCTCGGATGACTTGAGCCACCTTTTCAGCTCTAGCCGCCAATTTGTCCCACGTAATCGAAGCAATCTCCTTGCCTTTGCTGTCCAGCACCCAGTACGCTGGCTTTTTCGCTATCGTCCGGCCCCTGTGCCTCAGAACAGCTGCGATGTTGTCAAACTTGGACATAGGGGTGGATTCATCGTGGGGGTCTTGAATCGCGAACGGCACTTCTCGCGGTTCTAAAGGCAGCTGGTACTCGAGGACTTCCGGGGGTGGTAGATCGTTCGCTGTCAACATCGGAGGGGCCATAGCGGCCGTAGGAGAGAAGGCATCGCTCGAAGAATATCGTTGTTGAGGTCCCCCGTACTCGACTGTTTGACCCTGCTCATAGTGCTGCTGCCCTGCAAAGTCTGAAAAATAGCCTTGAGAGTCGAGTAGTGTCGTCGTTCTGCCATCATAAGGCTGCTGTTGCTGTTGCTGTTGATACTGCTGCTGCCGTTGCTGGAATTGCTGCTGTTGCGGATCGACATATGTGCCTTGCTGTTCGGGTCTAAAAGCATAGTCGCCCGACATCATGGTCCCGCTTCGGGTTTGGGGTTCGGTATGCGAGGGGGAGAAGAAGAGAGAGTCTCGATGAGCGCCGGTCGGGCCTCCAGCCATCGAGCCCCCTGGTCGCAGGAGAGAGGCGGGAGGTATCTCGGGGGGGTTCGAAGCGCGTGAAGGCGCTCCATAGGCTGATGACGGTCGATACATGGGAGAATCTGGACTGTCGGGAACGGGGCCGCTGCCGCTACCCAGGGCGGCGAAAGCAGCAGCTCGGTGGCCATCGCTCGAGGGATGCGCCGAGTCGTCAGGGGAGTGTATGCGGAGGCCAGGTTGAGAGTCGCTCAAAGCAGCGACTTGAGGTGGAGGAGAACCAAGGAACTTGGAGAATAGTTGGGTTCGTCGCTTCTGGTAGCTAAGGACATGGTTAGCGGTCACAGCACACGCGATCGCGGGGTGCATATGGAGGAGCTCACCCCTTCTGTGTAATATCTCCCTCCTATAAAGTACGCAAAGTCAGTCAAGTTCTATCAAGTATTCCAAGCAAGTGATGTAAGCATCTCCTACTCTAGCCACGTCTCATGATGTAGAGTAGCGCATGAGGTAGAGGGGATCATGGTGGTGGATGCGGAAGTGCCGGGGGCGCCAACGAACCTCGAGCTCGCGGTCCAGCTCCTCAAGCTTCTCTTGGAGCTCTGGATTGAGTTCGGCCATGGTGGCAGGTTGGCGATGCAGCCTCTCGAAGTTGAGGTTTGTGGATTAGGGATAACCACGGCTCACAAGCTGGAGGAGCCAGCAAAAGGTCTCGTGACGTAAGGTATGGCAACCAAGTCTTTGAGGTTAGGCCAGGCCAAGCGGGATTGCTTTTCAGGTTCTGGTTTGGTTTTGGCGGCAGGAGCGCCCAGTAGGGCCAACACGCCGCCGTTGGACCAAGGCGGGGAGCCCCTGCCTTGGTTGGGCTGGCCTGGATTAGCCGCCGCCCTTCGTACCTGCAAAGGTTCCATTGGGTGACAGATCAGTGAGCAGAGAAGGAGCGAACGGCATCCGACGGCACCTTCCTGAGACCGCCCAGCAACTCACTCCCTTGTAGTGCCCCTCCATCCTCCACTAGCTCCACTAAAGTCCCTGAGAGGTTGCAACCCCTTGAGGCCTCTAGGGAGGCTTTATTCGAACCAACGTCGACTCCCAGCTTGAGGTCCGTTGCAATCCGAAATACGGCCCCGTGAGAAGGATACGGGTTATCTGTATTATTTCCAAGAATATCCTCCCTCGAAACTCGTGTTTGCAGGGATATTGCGGCACAGAATCCATCACACGATTTTGGACAAGTCATCGGCGAGCTCTCCATTAGACATGGGCCCAATTGGGAAATCGTTTTGCAGAGCTCTTTGCCACTGAAGACAAACAAGACAATGAAGCAATTTATCGGTCTCAGATCATCCCTTCTACAGTTCCCAATGCTTTAATGAGATCCAACATCACGAGAGAAATCAAACGTTATTAAAACCCCTCCACTTGTTCCCAGCCTCCGTGTTCTCTCGATGGGTTCGGAATATTGAAGCTCCTTTTCCGAATCATGGCCCCACTCGTACCTGAAATTTGATAAAACCTCGCGGCTGAATTTTCAACTCTTCTCTTCATGCACTTCCAATGCAGCCTCCTTCAATGGCCATTAATTATGGCCTTGAAAAGCTGCATTCTCTGACTCAATTCCTTCGGTCTCTGACGAGATGATCAATTTTCATCCGACATTCGGGCAAGGGCAATTGGGCTTGGAGCATGCAGACTTTTCGCGGCTTTCTCAACCGTGACACTTCAACTCACCATGACAGGTCAACTCTCATGCCAGGTCCATCTCGGATCTGGCTCATGAAACTGCTATTATATGGTAAGTCTTAACTGTTCTGCCTCCACTGCCCTCCCCTGCTTCTATGATGAGACACGCATAACACAGACCTGTTCGGAACTTTCTGTCGAAAAACGTGCACAGCTCTCCTGATTGAAGCGCTTTCTTCCCAATTTCTTTGGCATCGTGCTGGCTTTCATCTTTCTTGGTGCTAACAAGCCACAGATTTTAAACTGCTTCCCAAAATAAGAACATGGTGCAACGACCTTGACCACCCACCCGTCCTTGGGGGTTCGTGTCTACAAAGACAAAGAGGTGCCACACCTTTTCTGAGATTCAGTCCTTGTTCAGTATATCCTGAACACGGTCTATGTTTCTTTGCTTCGTGTTTTAAGGGTTTCTTGGAAACAAAGGTTCAAAGGAAGACAATGTTCATAGATCCAGGCACATGTTCTCGTGTTGTCCTCGGCCTCAGTATTAATATTCACGGTTCATCCTTGATCAATGTCCTTTTCGTTCATTATACCCACTATATATCCATTCAACTACGATTGTTAGACCTTTGACAGGTTTTCCGCGCCGCAATCGTTCAACCCGCATTTCGACAACAGCATTGTGATCACGAGCTTCAGAGATAACATGGATCCTCTCCACAGCGCTGGTCCTTATTTGGACGGTACTATGGCTGCGGCCCAGTCAGACTATCTGGCCAACCTCGACGTTGACGATTTACAACTCGACGACATAGATTTTGACCCTCTACCTACGTTAAATAGGCCCGTCACCGACGATGGGCCTCAGGTGGTGCCGATCAGTGCGCCTATTCCACAACAGCCTGCAGCTCCTGGCTTCCTCATGCAGGCACCGCAGGGTGTTAACGACGGGTTTGACGTTGGCATGGGACCTGGGGGCGTCGCAGGATTTGGTGCCGGAGCCCTCAACTATGGTCTCAACAACTTCGATAATGCCATCAACCCCCAGGTTCTTCGGATCAACCCCAATATTCAGCCAAGACCCTACCAACCCAACAACATTTACCCCGATTTTGGACTAGCAGGGCGTCATGGGCCGACGTATACTCCTATGAGCTATACTCCTATGAACGCATGGTTGGAAAGCCACAATTTTCAAGGACAAACGCAACTGACTCCTACCCAAGTCCACTTACCCGTCGATGATATACAAAAGGCATATCACGGTGTACCTGCTCAGGTTGTTCGCGGTTACTGGAGAGAAGATGGAGGACGTTTCGGACCACAACAACAACAACAACAACCTTTCGGCGGATTCCCCCAGTTCCTCAATCAGCCTGCGAATCAGCAACCAGCTCAAAATCAGGAGGCAGGATATATCAAGAAGCGTAAGAGGAGAGATTCCTCTGCCGATGCAAACGGCCCAGAAGACGAGTCTCCTATTCGCTGGGGTGGTGGAAAGGTTCAGAACAACAGGGCGCTCAAGCTAAAGGGAGACATTACTTGCGACCCAGCCTTTGTCTACACAGATCCCCTACCCCACGTAAAAAACTGGAAGAAGATAAACAGCGGTGGCCCCCTTTTCAAGTACACGGACCAAGGGCAATGGGCCGATCACCTGGAGCTCAGCGCCGCAGAGTTGCGTCACTATCTGGAAAACTGCCCTCGGGACCTCAAAATCTTTGTCCAGCAGCCTCCCGCGCAGAGCAACTGTCGGCTGGAGGAGTGTGATCGAAGGTGTCGATACGCCCACTGCCCTGTGGACTCCAAGATCATTCGGCCTGGCTTTCTCCGCGTGGTCTTTGACGAGTACCATGATCTCACGTCTACTGGCAAGAAGGACCCCTTCAAGGTTGCAGGCTGCATGCACCTGTGGTGCTTCGAGCAGTGCGTAGACCCTTACGAATTCTGGCTCAGGAGAAAGCTACTCCCAGACGATCGAAACCTCCCCAAAGAGCAAAAGAACCTCATGGCGCTCAACCGCGATACCGACAGAGCCATCGTCAGCAAAGCCTTCCTTCGATGGATGTCGATCCAGGACAACCTACCAGGCCTCCCTGAGATCCCCCGTGACCATCAAGACTCTCTCACATACGCCCTAGTCAAGCATCACCTGGATAACCAAGTCACCGCCCGCCAAACTTGTCGGGATAGGCGCAACAAGGGCAAGGCCGAGGAGGATAGGAACACCCTCGACGTCCACCTGGGTGATCTGAGCGTCTACGCCCGAAAGTGCATGGAAATCAAGGCGAGAAAACGCGCGAGCGCAAAACGCCGCAAGACTGGGAGCCCGTACGAGAAGGGCCTCACATGGGTCACTCCAAAAGATCTGCCCCACGACGAAGAGCTCCTGGAGCAGATCCAGGAGGATGCGTTCAAGGGGTCACTCCATAGCCCGATGCAGTCGCCAATCAAGACGCCGACACCAGTTGCTCCAAACTTTGAGCAATACGTCCAGCCGGGCGAAGAGGACCTGAGCTTTATGCAGCTGGATCCAAACTTGATGCAACTGACACAGCAGACAGGCGTTCCTCCAGAGCAATCGAAAGAGCCTGATCCGTACGACTATATGCAAATGATCTCGTCTGGAGATTTGACCTTTAAGGGACTGTCGCCGTTGAAGTCAGACTCGACGCCGGAGACAAAACTTGAGTCGACCCCAATGCAACTGGACTCAATTACACTCGCCCTCCCTGATGTACCCCTCGACCCTCAGCTATTAGAGAACCCTGTGCCAGAGTCCCAGAGCCCTGAGGCAAACCCCGGATCACGGAAGCGACGAGCCAGCGATCTCGAGGATGACGAAGACAGCTTGTCCGGCAGCAGCTCGAGGCGCAAGAAGCAGAGGGGCTCAGTGGCGTCCAAGAGCAGCGAGCGTCAAAGTCAGGGCGCACGTCTAAGGAGGAGTCCAAGACAAGGCCCGAGGCGCTCAGCTGCCTAGAGAACAGAACTGCAAAGTTGGCATTGGCGACGGCTTTCCTATCAAGTGATGGGCATCAGAAAGTGGGGAATGACTCGAAGGTTTCTCTCCTGCAGGCAGGAGAAGCCGTTCGACAAAGACGCTTTGATCATGAGTTACGAAGGGGATGGGGTCCTGCATAGGCAACGGGCAACGGCATGGCGTAGATGGCGTCTCTTGGTTAGCTCAACGTCTTTACTCTTTGTTTCCTCTTTCGATACCCCCCTCCAAGATGGAGGTTTCTGTTTTTGTCTCTGTTGGTTAGTTTCTTTGTTAATAGGACATGGATAGACGCATACATAGATGCATTAGACTTGGCTCAGCACGGAGTTTGGAGTCCTGACGGAGGTATACCTTCCTCTTTAGTCATAGATAATCAAGGTCAGTCCTAGTTGAAGAGTGGATTCTCGATAAGCAATGCAATAGGTGACGGTGTGGAAAGACTTGACAAAGCAACCGAGTTGATCAAGTTGCTGACCCTGTAACTGACCCTTGGATGAATTCAGGGTCAAAGGAATTCCATCTCAATCTTTGTTTAACAGGAACAAATAAACTTGCAAATAGAATCCTTTGGTAAAATCGTCATCTGATAACTCTTTGTGTCTGAAAATAATCTGGTGACTGTGACACAGACATGGTAGCTAGGACTCAAGCCACTCAGGCCGTGCCAACTAAGGACAAGGACACAGATCTCGGCTTCTTCCGAGGGATTTTCCCACTTGGGACTCCTCTTTCAAACTCATGTGCTCTTACGAAATCGATCGATACGTTGTCAAAAGACGGGACGAGAGAGGATCCCGTCCAGGATGATGGATAGCACAGGACGGGGGACGTGCAACCAGACGGACTGCAGCCTGCGGGCCCAAGCTCTGGGAAAGACAAGCTCAAGCCAAAAAGAAGTGGATCTCACACAACTCCCGAGCCCGTGATACGTATGGCTTGACAGTTGTTCGACAGGGGACCTCGTCTTGAGGAATGGGAAGGGAGAAGATCTTTGGTGCATGGCACGGGAACGCCGAAGTGGGCGGAGAGGGGGGAGTCTCACACCCGGGGGGCGCTAGATGGGGGGAGGGCCGGGGGATGGATTGAGGTCCACGCTAGGACAGCTCTGCGGCCTGGGAGCTGAGCCGGGAGCTTTGTCTGGGGGCTTTTGGGGGAGCAGCACCTGTTGATGACATCGTTTCTGACGGTGTATCTGCTTTCCTTTTTGGTTGTGGACATGAGGGCTGAACAAGAGCTTTGTTGTAGAGGGCGGTGGCAACGGGGGAGGCTGAGAAGAGAGCCCATCCAAGGCCGGCCGGTGTGAGCTGTGAGCTGTAGCTTGACATCCTGCCCAGAGGCCAAAAAAACGCCCCTGCTGGCTGAATGCTGCATCGGCGAAGTGCGAAGGGTCCAAGGTAGGTCGAATAGCATAGCTTGCTTGCTTGATGGGCTTGGTCTAGTTCAAAAGAAGCTGTGTTCCCGGGGGACGTTGAAGACTTTCCCGTTGCTTTTTGCTTCAAGCCCATGTTTTTTGAATCAATCCTTCAAACGTCTTTAGAGTTTGGAGTATTTCAATCCTTTCATTTCTCTTGAACATCTTGCCAATCTCCCATCAATCAACCAGTTGGTGGCACCGGCTATCCCGTCTCAATATCCACCTCTCGATTCCGCGCCAAACACAAAACCGACCTTTTGACTCCTTACCTTATCCTCGGCGCGTCGCAAGCGAAGCGACCGACTACTATAGCTTCATCCAGCATTATCCTTTTTTTTCCCGTACCCGCAGTGGGCTTCAACGCTAGGTATTGCCCGGCGATTGTCTCTCCTGTTGTCGCAGAGTAGCTGCAGTCCATCCTCACGCGTCGCGTCACGGGGTTTTTGCAGCCATCTCAATTATTCAACAACCAACCCCCCGGAGGATCGGAGAATATTTACAAGCCGTTGTGCACGGTGTCTGGGTGTGTCCCTCCCTTCCTTCAACTTGGGAAGTAGACTTGAACCGTTCTCTCATTGGCTTTGCGGCGTCGGTTGCAGATCGGCCAAGGCCTGAAATTCCGGATCCGAGAAAGTGGAGGCGTCCTCCAAGTGGACGGTCCGAGTCGGGGGTCTTCTAACTAAGGCGGTCGGGGAGTGTCTAGCCCGTGCGGCAGGCGCTGTAGGTACCTTACAGAAGGTGCTTGCTAGGGCGCTCGGGGCACTTTTAGTGGGTCGATAACCAACCCACGGGGACCCTTACCTTGGTTACTGTCCGCCTTGTGCTATCCAACCGTCGGGTCAACCATCTCTCAAACCGTCATCCGTCAACTCTCTTTGCTTGTGTTCGTCATGGGAGAGGATCAGATGGAACCTGCCCTGCAGGTCATTGTGCTGGTACGTATTTTTATTGGTGTTTGTTCGCGATCCGTTCCTCATGCCGCCCGTTGTTGTTTTGACCCATGATATCATGGGTCTCGTCGCTTGCAGTATACAAAGACGTTGCCGCGATGCGATGGAAGCCAGATGCAGGCAGACGCATGGAGGAATCACATGTGATCCAACGGGTCTTCACTCCTGGTCTCTCAGCCATATCGGCTGTTCCATATGCATGTTTTAAGCATTGCTTACGGACCAATTCATCATCATCTCAACTTCACAACATAAGCCATGACAACATTTACTAACCTCAGATCATAGGGTTCTGGAGGCGGACCTCTCGAGTCCAATGTCACTTCATTCTTGGTCCGCTCCGTCGGTCAAAATTGGCATCGTGGTTCTGTCGTCGCCGTCGATGCCGGTGTTCACCTTTCATCGATATGCAATCTCATTGAGGCTGCGACGCCCTCACCAACCCCCTCTGCCCCCTTCACACTCACCTCAGGCCCTTTCGCCGGCATTGAGCTTCCTCATACGTCAATCCTAGCCAATGCCGCTCACATTACTCAATCACTTGTCGATACGTATCTCATTACTCACCCTCATCTCGATCACATCGCTGGTTTTGTCATCAACACGGCCGGCTTACCAGGCACCCGACCCAAAAAGTTGGCTGGTCTACCCAGCACCATCCAGGCCTTCAAGACGCACATCTTTAACCATGTCATCTGGCCTAATCTCAGTGATGAGAACAATGGCGCCGGAATGGTGACATTTATGAGATTGGTCGAGGGAGGAAGTCCTGCTCTTGGTGATGGCGAAGGCAGGGGTTATGTCGAGGTCGCCGACGGGCTTCAGGTCAAGATCTGGAGCGTGAGTCACGGCCACTGCATCGAGAGGCACAACCATAGAGGCTCAGCTTCGAGCGCTTCGACGCGATTCGGCAGCCATGATGCTTCCATGTCTATACCTCCGCGACGCGACCTCTACAGTCATCCAATCCCTCCTCAGCGAACCTCGAGTCTGCTCAGTCAAGCAACATTTGGCCCCGGATCTCCTCAGACCGAGCAGGAGCGGATATGCGTCTACGACTCAAGCGCATACTTTATCCAGGACCAGAAAACTCACCGCGAAGTTCTCATCTTTGGCGACGTCGAACCTGACTCCCTGTCACTGAGTCCCCGAAACTTTCAGGTCTGGAACGAAGCCGCACCCAAGATCGACTCGGGCTCCCTACGTGCGATATTCATTGAGTGCAGCTATGACGATTCGCAGTGCGACGATCGCCTGTTCGGCCATCTCAAACCTGTCTACGTTATCCAGGAGCTGCGCTCGCTAGCCTCTCAAGTCGCTGAGGCTCGTAGTAACCGACTTCTCAACAGCAAGAAGCGCAAGCGTGTAGGCAGTCTCACCGAGGAAGTCCCTCGCCGGAATCCTTCACTGGCCAATCTTTCACCAGAGGACCCCGTCTCGCCAAAGACCATCAAGGCTTCATCGGTTGATCTCGTGCATCCTGGTCCTGAGACACCCCCGACGCCGCACCTAGCTACTCCAACAGCTGAGCTGACCCTCAGGGAACTAGAGTCGTTCACTTCTGCACCTGTGAGACAACTCGAGGGGCTCAAGGTTATCATCATCCACGTCAAGGACCGGTTAAATGATGGGCCCAACGTGGGCGATCAAATCCTGGAGCAGCTGCTGGAGCACGAAAAGGAGGCGCAACTAGGTTGCGAGTTTGTCATTTCCAAGCCCGGACAGAGCTTTTTCTTTTGATTTGTTCATTCTCTGGCGTTGCATCGTGTACAAGAATGTGTTGTTGCATGTGGTTCGGTATAGGCTTGTATGAGGTTTGGTTCGCGATATAGGTTCGGTTTTGGCTTCATGATTTGCATGACCTGATATTTGTTCTGATATGTACGCTTTTGACTTTTGTCTGAGGCGGTTTTGGTTCCTGAGATATCCTTTGAATCCGTTCCAGGAGAGGAACTGGGGTTTGATACTGAATCGAGAGCTGTGTTGCACACTGAAGTAGTTCCATGAGATGGGTCGCGAATCCGTTTATCTCTATTCTATCAGTCATCATCCATATATAAAAACTCTAGTCTATTGCCCATTTTGCTTCTTGAGCTTCTCGGCACCCTCTAACCCACCGACATCCTTTTCGAAATCAACTCTGGGAATTTCCATGACCTCGGTGGTCCTTCCATACGTGATACCTCCCAGACGACTTATCGGCCTCAGCACCTGAGGATCAACGAGGTTCTTCTCCTCGTTGATGGCATCCTCCCTAACCCAGAACCTCGTTCCCTCAAAGATGGCGATGGTACCAGACTTGTTGCCTGGACGGGCGCGGCTTTCATATTCCTTGAGAGTGTCGAGCTTGGCTTCGATGCTGACGACGGCCTCGCCAACACGAGCGCACTTGACCGTCTCGCAGTCGTACACAGGGGTGAGGCCGGAAATGTCCCACTCAGATACACCATAAGGGGCATTTGCGCTGGCAGAGTTGGCGGCCTCGACAAAGTGCTCCGAAATGATGTTGATGACACACTCGCCCGACTCGGATACATTGCGCAGCGTATCCTTGGCGTTTCCCAGACCGGAAGCGATCCCCACGACAAACAGCGGGGGATCGTGGTTGACCATGTTGAAGTAGCTAAAAGGCGCCAGGTTTGTCGAAGACCCATCGGCAGAGCGCGTGCTCACAAAAGCAATAGGTCGTGGAGTAATGGCAGAGATGAGAAACTTGTAGTTGAATCCAGGACTGCGACCCTCCTCATGAGGATCTATCGCGACGTGCTTCTTCCCCGCGTCGCCCTCATGAAGCTTGTTTGCGCCATCGCCAAACTTCCAATCCGGGTTGACAGTCTTTGTGTAACGAAACTTTGACTCGGTATCCCACTCTGGACGAGAAGCCTCGACGCCTTTAAAGTCGGGGTGAGGATTGCGCTTGACCTGGTCCGCCATTGTGAAAAGTGGTGATGTGGTGAAGGGGCGGATAATGAGGGGTAGTTTTGGCGGGGTGAGAGGTTTAAGGGGACGTTGACGAGTTACGGAAAACATTGAAATGGGCGTTTAATCCTACCTAGCTGGGTACGGTATCAGGATTGGTTGTGGAGAAGAGAGGGTCGACGATTCGTAATTGATGGCGGCATCGATTCGTTGGTAATTCCTGATAAAGCAAGTCTCGGCAGTTGGACATGGCATTGGGCGTTTGTATCCGATGTCGCAGACACTTCTATCATGACTTGCTTCCTTGATCAGAGTGGTGAGTATTCATAGCCAGGCCACAATTAATGTACTAGACTCCCGCAATTCTACGCCACGCCATAGCAATATTACTATATTGGAATCACCCTTAGTTTCCTCTCAAGGTGGCGTTGATTGCCTATGGGTATCGGAATTTTTTCACTGCATTTTTAACCCGCGCTGACCGTCCCTGACTTACGCTGGCACCCTCCAAGTCGCTCTTAAGTCATGATGGCGTTATAACAATGCCGAAAACGTATCTACCCAATAAAAGCATACTAGATCATAAAAAGATAATTGAAATCAATAATTTGTTGACCAGAAAGCAGAGATACAGTACTCTTCATTCGACAACTGAGTTTGTTCAGGGTAGGTAACTTGGAGGAAGATAATGATAGACCCCATTTAGCCGCAGCACGTGTCAGGGATCAGGGTTAGCGCATGTGACGTCGCGAGGCGCTTGTTAGCGCAAACGCGGCAAAAGACTCATTCGGCCGCGTCGCAAAAAAGTTGCCCGCCTGGAACTAGAACTATTACCACCAAGACTTCACTGGCCATGTCAGAGCAATTGTGGCTTCGTCTTACGCCGCATTGCTAACTCTTCCCTCGCACTCTTTCCATGCAAAGATGGGGCTCTCAGCGTCTTGGTTGTCAATTTCAAGCATCTATTAACCGTCATTTACATCTACTTCCCCCACCTTCATCCTCATTCTTTTACAGACAGAAATCGACAACCCGAAATCCCAGCGTCAGATCTCGAAAACCACGGTTGCCTGAAGCCACCCCCGTAACGAGCTCGACAAATCCTCCATCTCCAATTCCAAAACTTGGGCTATACTCTGCAGATAGACCAATGGCGACTTCTGTCGAGATCGCAGCCGTCCCCACCTTGGACACTCCCGGCACGTGCCTCTTCGTTCACAATGAGAAGCGCGCCTACGTCTTCGGCCGACCCTCCGAGGGTACCCAGCGCGCCTTCAACAGTCGGAGACTTGGCATGGGAAGCACAGAGCATGTCTTTCTCAGCGGCAGTGTGTCTTGGGACCAGGTCGGAGGTCTCTTTGGCTATATCCTCACAGTTGGCGGAACACTCGAGGCAAGCAGGGAACAGACAGCCATTCTAAACGAGGAGAGGCAGAAAAAGGGAAAGAAGACGGTCAAGCCAGGAGTTTTCGAGGCCATTGGTATACACGGTGGTGAGAATTTGTGCCACAGCTTGGCCGCCTGCCGACCTGTGATTCTACGACAGCCCGTCTCTGTGGTCACATACGAACACAGGACTGATCGTAGGGCCAAGACTATCGAGGACCTTGAACCCGACTGGCAGGACGATGCAATCCGGGTGTGGAATATCCCTGTTCAAAGAGAGCGCTCCAGTAGCCCGCAAAAGCGCCGTCGATCGAGTTCCATCGTTGGAGATTTAAGCCCCTCCTCACCACAGTTTAAGGGATTGGCAAAGCTCTCCGACCCTGAATATGCTGCTACTCTTGTCGAGAAGACCATGTTCAATGGCCACCTCAAAGGCAATGGCCTCTTGGTTCCTACGCAGTTAAGCCAAGTCAAGCCCACGGACACTGTCTTTGTCCGCAAAGGGAGCGATGTGAGCTTATACAAGGGTCCAAGGCCAGGCGATGGCGCAAAAATCAGCAACCCAAACGAAACTGTCTGGGTTTTCCCCGAGCACGAAAGCCTTATCGATCGCAATGCCGACCTCATCAACGTCACACATCGACCGCTCCCACCTACGATATACAGCCAAACGTCCATGTGCTATCTCGTCAAGTGTCACGACCGCCGTGGAAAGTTCAACCCAGCAAGGGCAAAGGAGCTTGGTGTCGTTGTTTCTGACTTTAAGTATCTGACCCAGGGCCAGAGTGTCACTGGGAAGGACGGCATTACGGTGACCCCTGACATGGTCTTGGGCGAGATGCAACTCGGAAACGGCTTCATCGTTGCTGATATAGAATCCCGCGACTTTCTGGACTCCTTCTTTGAACGACCAGAGTGGTCCAACACTGAGCTGATGGCCAACGTCGTTACTCTCTACTGGATTTTGGGCACTGGCTTGGCCAATGATGCCAGGATTCACCAGTTCATTCAAGAGCACCCTAATTTGAAGCACGTCTTTTGTGCGCAGGATACATGTCCCAACATGATTGCCCTAGCCGGACCTAGCGAGCTTCAGACCAAGCTACGGCGGATCGACCCTGAGAGATTCAGTCTGCTCAAATACGACAACACAGTCAAGGGGGACATACCTCCTGGACTTAAAGTCGAACACGGCCGCATTGGCAGCAAGATGTCGCTCATGCCTCGCCTTCGCTTCGATACTGGAACAGTCGCCCCTTTTCCTAACCTCGCCGAGGCAGCGCAGTCTGTTAGTGACGAGATTATGGACCTGGCACGCAAGGCGCAGGAAGAAACCTCTGACCCCGAGTTTCTAAAACGAATCGAGGAAGAGGAGAAGGACATTCCCAACCGTGATGCCGAGATCATCCCTCTCGGTACTGGTTCTTCGATCCCTGGAAAGTACCGCAACGTCTCTGCAACCCTTATTCGCGTTCCTGGTATCGGAAACTACCTTCTCGACTGTGGTGAAGGTACTCTTGGCCAGATCCGCCGGTTTTTTGGAGACGAAGAGACGGGGAACATTCTGCGAGACATGAAGTGTATCGTCGTCAGCCACCTCCACGCCGACCATCATCTGGGAGTCCCCAGTTTCGTCAAAGCCTGGTATGAGCACACTTTGCAAGACAGCAACGCAAAGCTGGCCATCTCCTGTATATCAAGATATCGCAACCTCCTCGAGGAAGTCTCCCAAGTCGAAGACATTGGCTTCCACCGCCTTCACTTCCCTAGCTGTTCCCAGTCGGATAAATTCAACACGGGACGCCGAGAAGTCAAGGACGACAGTTTCGGTCTTCGTTCCATCACCCGTGTCGCGGTGCCTCACTGCTGGCTGTCCTTTGCTACAGAGATTGAGCTCACATCTGGTCTTCGCATCGCCTACTCGGGCGACTGCCGTCCGTCAGATGACTTTGCACGAGAGTGCGAAGGAGCTCACCTACTCGTCCATGAGTGTACCTTTGATGACGACATGCTATCTCACGCTAAGAAGAAGAAGCATTCGACCATGGGAGAGGCACTCAGCGTCGCTCACAAGATGAAGGCCCGACGGACACTACTCACACATTTCTCGCAGCGCTACGTCAAGTCTGACTCTCTCAAGAGGGAAGACGCGGGTGAAGCTGGCGAGGTGCTCATGGCGTTTGACCACATGCGTGTGAGGTTGGGAGATTTCAAAAAGGCTGCAGCGTTTCAGCCGGCGATTGCTCAGATGTTGGCAGACGCTGGTGATAAATAAGTTAAAAAAAGAGGAATTGGGACTTGTACAATAAGGTGGGCGGACGGGTAGAGCATGGTGGCGGATAGATTACGAGTAACGGTCTCACTTTGTTATGCCATGACTATGAAATGACCACTCTTGTCTTTGACTATCCTTTCTATGCGTGATATTGTCGTTGTTGAACTGGCTGTCTCCTATCAAGATGTCTCTCGCCTTGCGTGAAGGGAAACGCCTGTCTCGTTTCTGCCCTCTAACTCACGGTCATACATGGCATTTTAGACCACACTACGGCTTTTGTTACGGAAAGGAAAGAGCAAATGAGACACTCAGTGAATTGGAGTTTGGCAGTGACAAAGTGAATCATGGCTAGCCAAACATCCCCCTAACCTGCACCACGAGACATCTGACTGGAGACTGGCCAATAGCCATTATCAAACTGTGATCCCCAATAGATGGCCATGATACAAGAAAAGCCGTAAAAGGGCTCATAGGTAGAGAGTATAAACAGAAGGGAGTTGTTCCCAAGAATACGGTCGTATGGCGCAGGTGACCTTGTCTTGCAATGGCTGTTAATCTCGGTTCACCCAACGATGAGCCCTCCTCTGACATGTCCGAAGCGTCAAACCTGCAAGGGTCTCCAGGGTGGTTGACTCAGATTGTCCTGTTCGTGAGTCAATCGGAGATAAGTGTCATGGAAGAACAGGGTAGCCAAGGGATGTGAATGGTGGTGCCTCAGACATCCGCGTCGAACTCTTCACTGAGGAAGGTGCAAAACAGTCGCAAAGAGGGACGTCTCTCAGCGAGCGAGGCTCCAACCAAACCTGTCTTCGTCACCATCGCAATCATCGCCCGTCTGCCCTTCAACATCCATCAAATCGCCATCTGCGCCAGGCAGATGCCATCTCTTGCAACGGTAGTCGACCTGTCAGTCTGGCCAGCACATTGGGCTGCTGTCAACCACCCCTGCCAACGGAGCCCTGACATCTGCAGTCCGTCCCTGCTTCTCGCCCATCGAACCACGTCCCTGCATCGTACAGAGTTGCTGCACAAGCAACTGACGTGTCACCAAAGGCGCCCTGAGCTATTGTTGGTTTACCCCTCTTTCCCTCACCCTCATATCTCCTGGGAGCGTCATTCTCACCATCAAACAGGTCGGCCGCGTGGCCTAATGGCTAAGGCGCTAGATTTCGGTTCAGACGCCCGATCCCTCTAGAGATTCCAGGTTCGAATCCTGGCGTGGTCGAATACGAGTCTGAATATCTTTTTTGCTATTCTCTAGCATTTTTGCTGATTTTTTGAGAGGTTTGGCGATGTTGGTGGTGATGTAGAGATGGTTTTGATATCAAAACCGCGCTCCTTCCTCACTTTTTGCCCAGCCCTACGGCCAACGGTCCGGGGTGCATGGGCCTATACCCTTTTTGGCCAAAAACCCATCGAGCTCCTTCCCTCGTAGACGGATTCTCCATGAAGAATTCATCCTAATTCAACGGTTCTCTCGACGACATGCGACGAAGTCGTGATGCTCTTGTCGGGAGAGCTCCCGATGCTGCGTTTGAACCCCACGATCTTTGACCGGGCCGGCGCTGCACCCCGACACTAGTGAATCACCTGGCCCCGGCCAACTACACACAACTCCCGGCGCCGAAAGCGGGACGCGCTTATCGTCGCTATTTTTCCCAGTTGTCCCACGGCCCGTGGTCATTCGGGCTTCTAGTCCTCCACCAGCCCTTCGTGGACTCTTTTGAAAAAACCCCCTCTTTCCTGCGCCCTCTCGCTAATGTCTCTCCTTTGACCTTTCGACGCCCTCCCGCTCTGGTGACTTTTCCCCGTTTCGAATCCGTCCCTGCGAACTTCGTTCCTTCACATCCAAGCTTGACAACAGCTTCCCACACCGTATATCATGTCGGCCTCGCTACCTGGCACGCGGGAGCTCCCCGCCTCGCAGTATGACCTCGAGACGTATATGGGACGGGTGCGCCATGCAATTGGCATCACAGACCCCTCGTAAGTGCAACATTCGACTACCCAGGCGCATTGGCGTTGGCTGACCGCGGCGGCGCATTACTAGGACATTGTTCGCGGGCACAACGGGCCTCGAGGCGGCCAAGAAGATGGTTTCTGAATACAAGATGGGCAAGATTGAGCACATGTCGCCAGCGCTCTGGCATGCGAAGAAGGTGGTAGATTCTACGTTGCATCCTGGTATGTGGTTCCTATTCAATACTCGAAGCAGTGGATATATCTGACTCTTGAGTGTTGTAGATACCGGCGAACCTGTCCTGCTCCCCTTCCGAATGTCCTGCTACGTCTTGACCAACCTGGTCGTCACGGCGGGTATGCTCCAGCCTGGTATGGGCACGATGGGTATCGTCGGGTGGCAGGTCTTCAACCAGTCCCTCAACGTCGCCTTCAACACGGCCAATGCCAACAAGTCGTCCCCCATGTCCACTGAGGTCATGGTCAAGTCCTACCTCTCGGCCGTCGGTGCCTCATGCTCCGTCGCTCTGGGCCTGAACGCCGTCGTCCCGCGCCTAAACGTCTCCGCCTCGACTCGCAACATCCTCGGCCGCTTGATCCCCTTCGCCGCTGTCGCTTCAGCCGCCGGCCTCAACACCTACCTCATGCGCCGCGACGAGATTGTCAAGGGTATCGACGTCCGACCTGTGCTCTCCGAAGAGGACAAGGCCAAGCTCAAGGCTGAGGGCAAGTCGGAGCGGGACGTCCCCTCGCTGGGCAAGTCCCATACTGCAGCCAAGATTGCCGTGTACGAGACTGCTGCCAGCCGAGTCTTCACTGGTAGCCCCATCATGGTCATTCCCCCCATGGTGCTCTACCACATCGAGAACAAGCAGGCTTGGTACAAGAACCTCATGGAGAAGGAGTGGGTTCGCGCTCGACCCCAGCTGGCCAAGGGCATTCCCCTCGGTCTTAACCTGGGTCTCATTGCTCTCACTTCGTTTGCCGTCCTACCTTTTGCGCTTGCCGTCTTCCCCCAGCAACAGGAGATTAGTGCCGAGATGCTCGAGCCCGAGTTCCACGGCAAGGGAGGTTTGAATGGCAAGGTCATCTTCAACCGTGGTCTATAAGAGTCCACATCGTTTGCTTTTAGCATATTCCAGGCTTGATACATCATCGGATGAGCCTTGTCTCAGGACTACTTTGAAACAGAGGGAGTCCTGGATCGAGGGGATTGATTTGCCCATAGCTTTCGAGAGGGGTTTGGTTCAAGACTGGCTTTGAGAATACCCTAGACTTGAGCTCGAGGGAATAGGGGTAGATGCACTCCTTACCTGTCTTCGAGGATTGGAGAACGGATTACACCCATACAGACGGCGTTTATGGAAAATGCGAGGGATCTTTATGGTTGTCGTTGTAGACCAGGGCTGGAAAGATATGCTGGACCGGAAGACAAAAGACTACATAGAACTTCGAGTTGCTAAAATCAGTCAATAGAGCTAGAGTTGCTTGACATCTGCAAGCCATGTTTGACTTGAATGAACCTATCTCTGCCTACGGCGTGCTGTTTCGATACTCAACCATCATGGCTACGGTAGTTTAGTTTTGTATGAGGATGAAACGAGACATGAACAAAGACGACGGCATCAATATGACTAAACAAACACCTCACTTCATAAAACCTGGCATAGAGCGGGGCTGACTGGACCTCGAGATCCATTGATTCAGCAAGGCGAGACATAATCCATTCTTTTTCCCTGAAATCCAGGAGGTCTTCCACAAGCCCGAGTTGGCCTAGGTTTGGTGGGCAAGCCATCGCCACCGAGATCGACACGGCTAACTCTGGCGGGATGCCAACCCGTCAAAGTCGCGATGGTGACGGCAGTGGAGACATTGGTTATCGCCCAAGGAGAGAAAATTGGTACTGTAAGACAGACTAAACAGGTGACCCTGTGTCGCTGTCGCTGTCGAATGCCGAAATCCAAGCACGTCACTCGTCAGGCCGACAGACGAGACTTATCATGAAGGAGCGCGGGGTAGTCGAAAGGTCGGGAAAAGGCGGTCTTGAGTCGTCGGCAGAAGGACGGCAAATAGAAACCACCTGGTGTTTCCCGAATCCTCTTTTATCTTGCTGTGGAAGCGGGGGCTGTTGACGAAGCATCAACATATCGACCCGACATGATCAGGGGACCATGAACCGAAGCGCCACAGAGAAGTGCATCAGAAAGCGAGAGAACGCGCAGCGCGTGGCAGTGGATCCAAAGCCGCCATGAAGTGGGAGGCTGACGACTGGCCAGTTAGAGGTAACGCGAAGCAACTCTGATGATATCGAAGGCTACGGGACGAGGACCGACTTGTCCACCGGTTTCGAGCCAGCCAGCCAGCGAGTGCCAGCTGAGCCAACGGAGTCTTGTCCGTGGATGGATGACCCATCACCTGGCTAGCAGCGGGCAGGGCAGCAGCGGGGTGGTGGGAATGTTCTGGAGACAGTGCCTACAAGTCCACACCATGACGATGCTATCTATCATGACAAGGGGTTTGTTGGTAGCACGAGAAAGGCGAACGGTTGACGGCATGAGGGCGCGAAATGAAGAAATGGAGCTCAAAGAGAGATGAGATGGATATCAACGGTCGAGGCTCATCGAGGTCCGTGAAGGACAACAGAAGCTGGGGTTAACCAAGTCCAGTCCAACAACAGGGGTTCTTGTCAACCTCCGCTTTGGCCGGGGACAAGGTGGATGGATCCATCGCCGAGGCGTAGGCCGCCGGTGTGAACGGGTGCATGCGTGTGCTTTCGCGTGGGGAGAAGCATCTGTATCAGTTGCGTTGGCGAACACTGAGAGCGTTTCAACGCTTCCGAAGCATTGGCAACCCAAAATCTCCCCATTGCGCGCTTTCCTGGCGTCGTCGACTCGGGTCTACTACTCGGGAGTAGCGGTGCTGCCATGGCACATCTGGATGGTCATGGCTGCGACGAATGATGTCGGAGGCCGTGAGCTGACAGAGCCTGTCATCAGCCCAAGACATTGGGGGCACAAGGGACGGACCAACGAGTAATGAGACGCCTGTGGTCCCTGTAATGTGGTGCAGAGGCTCTGGAACTGGAACGGCCGCGGGCCCGGAAGGATGCGAGACGGGGCTGGGCGGCATCACATCTTGGGGTCCCTGTTTCTCTGGGGTCTCGATTGCTAGGTTAACTTTGGGCTTGATAGTCGATGATACAAGCAACGAGCAGAGATTGAACAGATGAAGGCAATTCAGGGCAGCCAGTGGTGAGCACAATGCCTTTGTGAAGACGTCTGATGCATCTTTCTAGCCACGACGTGATCCAAGGCGAGAAAGCGAGGGGCACAGAACGAACTCGGCCTGAAGCACGGGGTTGAGCGAGGGTCGAGGGTTGGCTGCGGCCCACCCAGCCAGCAGCGTCATTCTGCGCGAACAGCGTGCCAGATTTGGCGCTGGCTGGCTAGACCCTTCCTGGCCATGAAGGTTGAAACTCTCTTTGGGCTGTGAGAGAGCCAACGCATCTCGAATTGCGTTCCTGGCAGTAAGGGATAGCATCTTTTCGCTGCGAGAGAGGCGTTTCAAGGCGGCCAAGGAACGGGGTCGACGAGGTCGATGAGGCCGACGGAACCGCAATAGATCGCTCCACATTGGTGTCAATGTTGAGTGCTGATTTCGTGCACCTGCGAGGTCGTGACCTTGTTACAACCGGAAATCAATTGACGTTTTTGTCCGACATGTTTCTCGGTGACGCCCCTTCTGGCTTTCCCGCTCTTCACCCGGTGGTTCTGCGAACAGCAGAGAAATTTGTCTTAATCCCTTAATAGGGTCCACGACAGGCTCAGATTCAGTTGACGAGGAGATGAAGGAGGATGGAAAAATTGCCCATCAAACGGCAAGAGTTAAGCGACGATGGAGACTTGGAGCGTGAAAGGTCCCAAGGTGGCCCAGGCACATCTTTTTCGGGACAGGCACAGGCCGACGAGGGCGAAGTGTACCTGAGCCACCAGAAACGACATGTACCTTTTGGGGTGGCGCGGAGCAATTTGGCGGGGAGAGATAAAAATATACTTGCAGACAGTAGCTGACCTTGTAGACACGGCATTCACAGCGCCGATAGGCTTGCTCCTTCCAGGTTGGGCGGGCATTTTCATCTGTTCTTTTGTCGTATGGCAAGAGCCCTCTTCATCGAATGGTGCAAAAAACCAGAAGGAGAGATTTAACACACGGCTTGATGTGAATCAGAGAGATTCCTAATTAAAAAAAACTTTGCTCAGCGATTCACGATGCCAAAGTCTTCAACAACCAACACGTCACACGGTCTGCGTTTACTGCCCAGGCACTCCAAGGCACGGGCTGCTCCACAGGGACCACGCCGCTGCGACGGACTCTGGGCCAAGAAACCATCGGGACGCCTTTGCCTCGCTCGGCCACCTTCCCAAAGGCGCCCTCCCGGCAGGACCCAAGGATTGTTTCGATGGAGACAACGGGCTGCAAAGCCCTGCAAAAACAAGCCCTGCTGGATGCCCTGCAGCGCGCCGACTCCAATGCCGGATCACAGCGCCACATCCAGGTACCTCTGTCTAGCTGGAATTCCGCCTCTCTCTCACCCTAAATCGTAACCCGAAGGAAAACCTAGCAAGGGACAAAGCACACCTCCCTAACCAATCCACTTCCCGATGGGCCTGTTGAAGATGACGCGAAAGATACATGGAGCAACGTAGAGACCGCCGCTCTTCAGTATGTACTAGAAATGGACTGCTATCAGCGTCACTCACGATAGGCCCGTCACCCTCCCGACCTGCACCCAGTAACTTTGACCAACGCTCCTCCTAGGGAGACGGTAGCGAAGCCCGTGACGCCCTCACCAGGCCGCTGTGAAATCACTCCACATCGCCTTTTTTTGTGTTTCTCAATCCAAGCCTCGCCTCCTCCCCAAAAAAGGAACATTACCATTTCCCGATTAGGTGATTCAATGGGTGTTGGGAAAGTTGAGCTGCCCCGCTGTCTGAAATAGCCTGAACGGACTCGCACAGTGGACGCCTTACAGCGCCCTTCCAGGCCACCCCCTCACTGGAACCCCCGAATGCCACCCGCTAAGCCCACTGTATCGTCTACCGCTAGGGCTTGAGCCAGGCCTGCCCATTGTCGGGCGGGTGCTTCTTCCACTGACATTTCGCACCTCCACCCATCTCATTGATCACATCGTCCGGGCTCCCACTCCCGTCGAGAACACCCCAGGTCCCCCGTTCCATCTCGCCTCTCGCTCGTCGGCCTCTTCTCCTCTTCTTCACCCACGATACAACGCAACGAAACGAGAGAGAGCCTGCGCATACGACTCGACTCGCCTCGACCTGATCGGTCTTTCGTACCGTTCGATACGGCATCGTCCCTTCGGCCTTCCCTTTCGTTCTCCTAGTTCACTTCTGCATCTGGCCCTGGACGGCTCTGATCAAGATGTCAACTCCCTCTACGGCCACGGTTGGAGCATTACCACGATTCCACGATCCGCACTATCCCCCCTCGTACACCCATTCACACACGCATCACCAAGGATACCAGGCAAATCCTAGCGCCAGCTATCGTTCTGTTGCTACGAGCCAGACTATTCTCCCTCCTCCGGTTTCGTCGGTTGCCTCGCCCTCTCATAGCACTGCGGCCATACTCCCGCCGCCCTATCAGCACTCGCCTCTCGCGTACTCGTCATCCGGATCGAATACTCTGAGCCTCGCTCACTCCTCGGTTTCTCGTGCTGTTCCCGCAGCCCATGAGCCTTCTCCTCGTCACGACGCGAACTATTCTACCACGATCATGCCTGAGGCCGCTCCTGCCGCTCGCGCGGAGCAGCCTTCCAGGAAGCGTCGCCGCTCTCGTGAGC
The DNA here is from genome assembly GCF_000151355.1 of Fusarium vanettenii 77-13-4. Classification (NCBI taxonomy): domain Eukaryota; kingdom Fungi; phylum Ascomycota; class Sordariomycetes; order Hypocreales; family Nectriaceae; genus Fusarium; species Fusarium vanettenii. Next base: position 3,200,261 of record NW_003315879.1, on the reverse strand, counting down.
CTGATTGGAACAACTTTTACAAAAATGGCCTCCCCAAGGAGATCATTGTAATTGACGACACTCCCGAGCCCGAGGCCAATACGGGTCGAAAAATCACGAATGGCACTGCCACTGGCCCTACCGACAGCACTTCGGGCCGTCAGGTGGCCAAGAAGAGGAGACGTGATGATGAGCCTGGCACCATCCAGGGCGCGGGCTACCACATTAAGTATCTGGGATCACAAAACAACACTCCGCTGCAGACATCAACGCCCACTGGCTCGTCCATCTCCAGCAGTGACCGCACCAATTCTGCTATCAACACTGCACCTACTTCGCTTTCCTCCAACGGCCAGTACGACGATGTCCAGGTTCCACTCAAGCGGAAGCGGACCCGGCAACAGGTAGCCAACGAGGCCAAGCGTCGCGATATCGACGGCCTGGGTGATCCCTTTTTCACCTACAAGCCTCCTCCTTACCCACCCAAGAAGGCTGGCGAGGTCAACGTTCAGGTTATCCATGACGTGAGTTGATTCTCCACATCGCTCTCTGCAGACCGAGTCCACTGACAAATCCTCTTAGCGACAATACAACAAGAACGTCAAGGTCGACGATGACGATGGCCACTACATTGTTGTGCCAGATGCTGAACTGACAGACAAGTGTAAGTTGCCCGTTGCTCCGAATACATCTTCAAGCTGACCCCAATAGACAAAATCGTCCGCCTTCTGGGCCAGGGCACTTTTGGCAAGGTTGTCGAGGCCCGCGACCGAAGACGCAACAAGGCTGTTGCCGTCAAGATTATCCGATCAGTGCAGAAGTATCGGGATGCATCAAGGATTGAACTCCGTGTCCTAGCCACTCTCAAGGCCAACGACGAGGAGAACCGGAATCGATGCATTCATCTTCGGGATTGTTTCGACTACCGCGGCCACATCTGCATCGTCATGGACTTGCTCGATCAGAGCGTGTTTGATTTCCTCAAGGGCAACGCTTTCGTTCCTTTCCCTAACAGCCAAATTCAGAGCTTTGCCCGACAACTCTTTACAAGTGTTGCTTGTGAGTAGAACGAATCTCGCAGCTCAACTGCCACTGACCGTTTCTAGTCCTACACGACCTCAACCTGATTCACACCGATCTCAAGCCCGAGAACATCTTGCTCTGCAACCATTCATACCAGACCTTTACCTACAACCGCAAGATTCCCTCGTCTTCCACGACTATCAACAGACAGGCTACTCAACGCCGTGTTCTGCTGGACACTGAGATTCGGTTGATCGACTTTGGCTCCGCGACCTTCCAGGATGAATATCATTCGTCAGTTGTTTCGACTCGCCACTACAGAGCCCCAGAGATCATTCTGGGTCTCGGATGGTCGTATCCCTGCGATATTTGGAGTATCGGATGCATCCTCGTCGAGTTCTTCACTGGCGATGCTCTGTTCCAGACCCACGACAATCTTGAGCACCTGGCCATGATGGAAGCAGTTGTGGGACACCGCATCGACAGCCACCTGGTCCAGGCCGTCAACAAGATGTCCACGCGGAGTGGAGGAAATGCCGCTTCCAAGTAAGTCTCTCAATGTCAATCCACTCGTCCACTCACTTACACTCTCTCTATAGGTACTTCAAGCGGCTTAAGCTTGATTACCCCACCCCTGACACGACCCGCGGCTCCCGACGCTTCGTCAAGGCCATGAAGCACCTCACGGTAGGTCAAGATTAGTTGATGGTTTGGCTATGGCTGCTGACAAAGAACAGGACATCATCCCTAGCAACAACGCATTCCTCAAGAACTTCGTCGATCTACTCAAGAAGATATTCGTCTACGACCCTGCCCAACGTATCACTGCTAAGCAGGCCCTGAACCACCCCTGGCTCAAGGAGATGGCTCAGCCTGACGACGGCACCGAGGCGGCTAAGATCCGCCTGGAGCGGATACGAATGGAGCAGCAGGGTGCAAGACATCAATATGTCTGAGCCTGGCATCGCAAGCCTGATATTCTTTCTAACGACATACGAGCATGATCACGGAGTTCTGGTTTTCCCGAGGCGAGTTTGAAGGGAGGGACCTCTTGATATGGAAGAGGCTCGTTTGATGCTCATTCGACCTCCATTGTATTCTAGTGCCACCGTCGAATTTTCTCGCTGCCATTTTCACTTATTCTGGGATTTCTCTATGGCAGCTGGCCCCTATAACGCAACGCTACGACGGGAAGGAAAGGTGCACTTTGTTGGATGGCGGCGTCGAGGTGCTTGTTTCGGCTCTGACAGCATATGGACAGCACTTGTCCACTTCTTTTTCCCTTTGTCAGGTCTAATAAAATCGGACAAATACTCATCGAGAATTGCCTTGACGCAACTGGCGACTAACGGAGAAGGACACTCAATACTCGTGTATCCGAGTCGTCTCGGATACTTGAGATCGTCACCACATGATCTAGATCTGGGCTTTGTTGGCTGTGATCCCACGTGCTAGGTAAGTATCCGAGAGGATTGGGGATATGCGAATGTCACCTGCTAACAGAACTCAAGGCTACCTTCACATTCCACAATGGTTATCGTTCACACAAAGAACAAGGGTGGGAGTGACTTGTGAACAGCAGCTTTCTTGCTACAACAACACTGCTGTCCCATGGTCTTGTTCACCAAAGAATGCTGAAAGATCTGCCTGGTTCACTGCCCGCATCTGCAAGTTTATTCGAGGCCCGGTGTTATATATGGCTCTCTTGGTCAGATATGATGCGAGCGAAAATGAAAGCTGTCTGCAAACCATTCAGTGTCATTTGACTCAAAGGATTTTGCTCTTGGTATTCTCATAGAATAGCGAGCCTTGACTTCTTTCAGTCCATCCTTGGCGATTTCTCTGTCCTGATCATGGCAAAGCGTCGTCACGACCCAGATGTCCACCAACTCACGGGGCTGCTATGCATGCCTTGTGGAATTGATTTTTCAAGTCCTTCCCAAGCATGGCTTGATGACCAGGCGAGAGGCATAGGGCAGCTCGACAAGTCCCTACGCCGATCCAACAAACTCCTCGCTCGCATCTCGTCCCGTCTCGATCAGTTCCGTACTCGACCCAAGGCAGCCCAGCTCTGTAAGGCTCATCATGGTCTCAATCCCAAACTGATTCGTCGTCATATGCTTCATATCATCGCCGAGTGTACCAAGCGCATCGACCGTTTACGACACTGGCAACGACGCACTCCCTTTCCCGCCAGCGTCAGGGCATGGCTCAAACGCATGGATGCCGTCACTGGGATGTGGATGGGAGCTAAAGTTTTCCGTGCCGTATTTGGATACGCACAGGTTGCTTCTTCTCCGAAACCAGTCAAAAACGGCTGCGAGGCCTGTATCATGTCAGCCATTGGTGGTCAGGATCAAGCGCTTCTTGACCTACGAGCGAGTCTCGTTTCTCGCACTGGAGGCTACGGTCGAAGATCGAGCAAGGAACCCCGACTGTTGCGTTTGCTCGAATCATGGATTGACCATTTCGGTAGGGACCGAGCCGATGCTATTCGACGCCAGAGCGAGATGCTTGCCGATACGCTCCGAGCTGTGAGGCTTCAAGTCAGGACCGCAAAGGGGGCTGCCGAGAACGATCCGACGCCGTCTACGCCGAACCGCTACCCAGTATCGAGACCCGAACAGGTGACACAGAAAGTAGAGCGGGAGGTGATTCCTAAAACGCCATCACGGCCGCGACAAGGTGCCCCAGGATGGGCCAAGAACACAGACGGTCAGGTGGATTATGCATATTTTCGGAACCCGCCTTCGACTTGGGGTTCCTCGGGCGAAGAATCCAACGATGAGCGTTCTGAGTCAAACTCAGTTCGAGAGTCACAGTCTTCCGACATGGACGAGCTGGATACGCCCGGCGAGCGTGCGGGTCAAGAGGCATCGGACTGGATGGACGTTCGCATGAAGAGCCAAGGGCTTGGTCCCAACGAGCGCCGGAGACTATTCGAGGACGACACTCACCCTGCCCTCAGCGACTATGGCCCGGCCAATACTGTGCCCTCTCTATTGGGAAATGGACGGCCACGGTCGATGCATGGTGAATCGGAGAGCACTCGACTGCCACGGCCAACACTCAACCGCCCAGCCACTGCCGTGGGCCCTCCTGCCTCTACAGCAGGAGGGAGCATCTGGGAGTCTGTTTCAGTGGCCTCCTTTTCACGATTTGGGTCTCACACGCCTAGCCATTCAGGCAGCACCATGGCACCCCCAAGCACAATGTCTACCGTCTCCTCTCGTGTCCCAAACTTGAACCCTCGTCGCAATGCCCCGGGTACACGCGACGCACCGTCCATGGTGTCGCTCCCCCCTGACGACCAGCCATATCTAGACTTTTGCAGACAGATGGGATTGGATGTGAACTCGGACATAGTGGAGCAAACGCGGGCCTCTGCCCCGTCGGGCTTCGGGAGTAATGTCCCTCCACCGCCATCAAGTATCTACTCTCAGGACTAAACAGGGAGATATCACCTTGTGGTCGGTTCGGGGGCTAAGGACTTTGGAGAAGGACGAAAGGGGAGATTTTATGCCATCTTTATATATCGAGGAGGATCAGTAAACTGGAGGGAACTATAGTATCATTATAGAGCCCGGAGTTGAAGTTATGGATGGGAATGAGACGGAGACCTTGATTGAGGTCGATAGGAGGAAATACCCAGGGCACCTATAGGAGTTTTGACACGAGACACGATAATATAAACAACCTTTCCTTTGTTAACTTGCGCTTTGTTCTCACAATCATATTGAATGTCGCCTCCTTGCAACAACACAACCAATGAGTGACTCGCACGCAGCCTGTAAATCAACATCCCTACTTGTTTACAGATTTCCTGGCTCGAACCCATGTGGACAAACTTCCAGCTGTTGTTTGCAAGTGCCCAATCTCTGTGGTCAGCTAATAAGCTGCGAGCACTGTCTGCCAGTGCCCGGTAACTGGCAGAATCTCTGCCTCTCTCGAGCACCGTGATACTCTCCCTTGTTGAGGCCCAGCCCTAAGCCCTAAACGAGAAGGCATCAACAAAAATTGACTTGGTGTTATGATTCACTGCCACTTGCGCCTTCCTCATCTTTTCTCGCAAGCACGTGCAACCTCCTTCCTCCGCTTAGGAGGTTGACACAACAACACTTCTCGCCTCCTCTTATCGAGCCAACATATTTCCTCGAGAGCACAAATATTTTGCATCTCGCATAATCCTTTGTTTGTTTCCCCCCTCACAACTCATTGTCTGGACCTTGCTGACGTCTTTGTTTAGAGTCCACCTGCGGCTGCGCGCATCGTTTGCTTCTTGCTCCGTCGATCCGCTGCAAGCTTCCGCCGCAAGCACAAATCCGCGCCCTCATCAAAGCGACTCCTCCTCAGCGCAGTCAGCTTGTCGACACCCAACCATGTATCGTCCCTCAGGTGGTCAAAAGGGCGAGATCCCCGATGCCACATCAACCTCGAGTGTTTCGCGGACGCTCCAGCAGTTTCGAGCACAGAGCGGAGGCGTTCCTATCCGCACAGAGACTCCGCCACGCCTGTGGCCTACCGCTGTCCTAAGGGCTGGAAGAGACGGTGCGCAGACAGCTTCTCACGACACGGCTTAGATGGCCGGTCGCCCAGAAGCTTCGCGGCCTGCCGCAATCCCGACACCTCCATCTCAGACCAGACCCCTCGACAAGAATCAGAAGATGTATGCAGTTCGTTCTCAGCCTTCCATGCCCGGCTTTGAGCATTCAAGCTCGGAGACCACGAACTCGCCTCGAGAGGCCAGCCCGGATCTCTCTCAAGGCTCCCCGCCAGGAGGTGTGCCGTTGCCTGCGCCTCTGCACATCATCCACGCTGCCACGGAATCGCAGGAGAAGCCAAATGTTGGTGCTGGCACTCTCACTATGGTTGTGAGTGAAGGGCAGGATCAAGCGGCCGAGATTCCCTCCTCAGTCGCCCACGACAATGAAAGATCAGCCGAACTTCCGAGATACGAAGCACTCAGCCCAGGGCCTTTCCGGCTGCCCGCTGTTATTGCTGCAGTGGATAAATGGCAACTGGATGACTGGAAGCCGCCCGTCGTCGCCTACCTCAAGCTTTCCCGAGATCCAGTCATGGATCAATGTGACATTGACACGGATACCGGAGAGCTCATGAAGCCCCTCAAACACATCAGGATCAAGACGGAGGACAGAACAATCACCCACAACATGGGAGATCCCGAGTGGCGACGATGGAACATGACCTCAGAGATGTACATTTCCAGAGAGCTCACTCGCCGTGAAAAACTCAAGGAAGAGGTCCTTGACCAACTGAAGCAGGAAGAAGTATCACAGCTGCCGGAAGACGAACCTTGGCCCGACGCCCGATGTACTTTACGACCCGCAGTCCCTGAGGACTGCGCCGAGATTGCTCAGATTGTCAACCTGGAGATTCAGAAGGAAGGCCACTCTCAGATCCTTCTTCCTCAGCCTGTCACGGCTGAGGATATCCGGGCTGTTTATGACGCCTGTTTGCGCGGCCTGCGACCTTTTATCGTGGCGGTTCCCTCGCAGAACGAGTTCTTGGATCGATCCAAATGGCCAAAGGGGGCAGAGGAAGAGTACCAGGAATTCTTGAAGTTCAAGAAAGCCCAAGAGCCATCCAAGCCTACAGTCATCCTTGGATTCGCTTTTGTCACCGACACTCGACAGGGTTTCCTTGGCCACATGTGTCCTGCATCCAGACTCACAGGGCAGATCAAACTGGCGGTCCACCCTGAGCATCGAAGAAAGCTGATCGGAACCGCACTTCTCGACCGGATTCTGGCTTCTGTGACTATAGGCCACCGCAGCCTTGTCGACTTCAAGTGGGAGTGTTCAAACCCCAATTCCATGTACGAGTACCCTGCCGACAGGAACCGCCGACAGTATGCGAGAGTCTACGTTGAGACCTTTTTCACCGGAGAAGATGACCCAAGCCTTGTTTGGATGACGGGCATGCTGGAGAAGTTTGACTTCAAGCGAGTTGGTCTTTTCAAGGAGACTGCGAAGAGAGGAACTCGCGGTGGCGAGTGGCTGGATCTGGTTGTGTGGGAGCTGGAAGTTCGTTCTGCCGAGGAGCTTGCTAACTACTGAAGGGCGATGGCCAGCACAGGCATCAAAGATATTCGGACTGTAAGCAAGGGAATGTGAAGAATGTGTTTTGGGAGGTTCAAATGTGGAGGAGGCTTGCCGACTTTTGATTCATTGCTTGATCTGTACAACGAGTTGGGGTGATAGCGGTATGTGCTAGTTATGGGGGATATGTTGAAGCGGAATAGACTGTATGAACTGTGCTGTACAATGGAAATCATCTGTTTTGGAGTCGTGTTGTTGGAGTGGCATCGTGCATCAGTCGCTCAAGCGAGCACCAATCACGTGCAGCTGTGAGAGCCGCAGGCACCAGAATTCAACGACGTCCAAGTAACCCAGCGTCAAAGAAAATTCACATCAAATCTATTCGCCTGAAATTCCCGAAAGCAGCTAGCAGAGTGATCCTTTGCGTTATTTATTCTATTCCACAGACCACAAGCCTCAAACCATGTTGTCCATTCTGCGGAAAGCTCGCCTCAAGGATAAGGAGATGCGGATCCTAATGCTGTGAGGGCTCACCGAACGAAGAGTAACGAGGACCGTAAAATTGACACCACACAGGGGACTGGATAATGCGGGGAAAACAACTATCGTCAAAAAGGTCATGGGAGAGGACGTTAATACGGTGAGCCCGACGTTGGGCTTCATTATCAAGACGATCGATTATGAGGGGTAAGACAGTCTCCCAACGTGATCATGGATAGTGCTGACGATGCGTCCCAGGTATAAGCTCAACATCTGTGTGTATCCAGGCGCTCTAAAATACCCAAACAACCATGGCTGACTCTGTTAGGGGATGTGGGTGGTCAGAAGACGCTCCGTTCATACTGGAGGAATTACTTTGAGAAGACAGATGCCCTGATATGGGTTGTGGACGCAACGGATCGGTTGCGTATCGAGGACTGCAGAGATGAGCTGCAGGGACTTCTCTTGGAAGAGGTACATGGATGAAAACGGCCGGAAGTGCAAGAAGCCAAGGGTTTACTGACGAGTTGCACAGCGTCTTGCAGGAGCAAGCCTCCTCGTGTTTGCGAACAAGACGGACGTTGAAGGATGCATGACGGAACAGGAGATCCTCTCGGTAAGTTCGGAGCAAAGAGAAACAAACATCAGCTCACAACGGCCTAGGCACTTCAACTGGAGTCGATAAGGACTCATCGTTGGCATATTCTACCATGCAGCGCCATGACTGGTAGCAACCTAAAGGAGGGATTATCATGGGTTGTGGATGACGCCAAGAAGCGCCTTTTCCTATACTAAGCTATCTACACAACTAGCAAGCAAGGAAAACGACTGTTGACACGAGCAGTTGAAAGCTGAAAAGTCCACCCACCATTACGTGCATAGCCCGAAAACGATAGATGGGCTCGTTACGCCGGGCAACGGCCAAACTCAAACGGAAAGCTTTTTCTGGCGCCAGACGCGAACGACAGGGAACAAGCCAGCGGCGGGCGGATGGGCACATTGAAAGCGGCACATTTGTACACTGCCGCAACGTCGCATTCCCGATCGACTGGAGGAAGATCTGAGATGGGATTCGCCTTTTTTTCCTGAGGGCAGTACCTAGACTAGGTAGAATCTGAGATGGGGGGGCAAGGTTTCACCGGATTTGAGAGCGTGGTGGAGGTGGAGCGTGGTCATGGATGGGATAATGGATGTAAACAAATGACGTTCTTGGTTTTGTTTATGGCGCATCCATCAGTGAAGGAAGGATTGAGACGGGTGCATAACGACTAATTAATCTGTTATGCTTAGGAGAAGAGTTTATGCACTTCTTCGTATGATACCTTATTCAATCGTGCATCAACATCGAACTCGGACAGGGGTTGATGACCGCCATTGGGTCTGAAGCTGTCAGGCTCGAGGTTCGCTGAGCTTCTAGCGGGAGCGCCCTCAAGCTGGCAGCGGGAGTACCCCCTGAGACTTCCGCTACGGGGCCAGTCCGCGGGTGGGTTTCTAGGGAGAGACACCTCTGGACTGGAGAATTGCCAGGGGGGGGCCTGAGGGGATGGGCCAATAGGGTCTGCGTGATGCGCGTGGGCACTGGCCGCATTGATGGGGTCTGGAGGGAAAATTCCATGGACAGCTGCGGTCTGGTCTGGTCTTGGTTTTGCAAATGGGGACGGTGGACATGATCCCATGCAATCCATGGCTGGCTGACTGTCTGTCTTTGGCGCCCAGTTTATCAACGCCCAGCGAACTCTTCCTCTTCCCGTCCCGTCTTTACAGCACCTACAGTTCGTTCCCATCGGCAACCCGAGGCGACGCCCGGCAGGAAAGAGAGGGATACATCTGTCTGTACCTAATAGTTGCATCGTTCTTTTGCGTGGGATTGCCTTTTCTTTTTTCCTTTCCTTCTTACTGCTCCATTTGCTTATGCATAGCGGCCCCCCCAAATCCTCTCCTGCTGCCGCCGCCCGTTTCTAAAACATCCATCCCTCCACCCCCCGTTCCGTGTCATGTCCGAGAGCCATGTCCGACGAAGTCTCCCAGTTCCTCGAGCAGGTCGAACGCCTGCGAGGCCAGCAGATCGAAGAAGACGAGGTGCGAGCCCGTGAGCTCGAGGAATACTTGGCTGCCAAGCGAGAGAGGCAAGCCCGTCGTGAAGGTGAGAGAGAAGAGGTTCCTGGAAAAGCTCTGTGTTTTGCTGCGATGTGACGGGATGTGAGAGAGACGTGATGCTAGACTTTGGCTGTTGCATTGATGGCGTCCACTTTCGTCAGGCCAACATTCCCCCGTCGTACACAACATAACGTCCCAGTGTTTACTTTTCGTCCCCATTGTTATTTACCTGCTCTACTTCATGGCCTCTTGCATGCTGTTTTTTCTGGGTTGTGGATGTGGTTGTCGATGCTCATGCTGAATCACTCAATCGCTGTCCTTTTTCCCTTACTAACGGTCCTTGCTCTCAGAACGTGCCAGATCCATCTCGCCGCAAAAGTCCTCACCCGCAAACACCCCGTCCCCACGCTCCAGCCGACGCAGCATACACCTCTCCGAGGCATTGAAGCTCGAGTCCCCCGTCGTACCCAAGGACGAAGGCTCCCCTCAACCGCCAGAGCCCGAGGCCAAGCTTGAGGCCCCCATGGACCCCCCCGACTCCTCGCCCACCAAGGAGAACGAGACACCCCTCGACGTCGATACCAAGTCTCCTACAACAGCAGCGACACCACCCGCCCGTTCGTCTACGCTGTCGTGGCAGCGCCGGCCTAGCTCCCGCAGCGGCGCCGCCCGTCCCCTGAGCATGCTCGCGACCCAAAATGCGACCCAGCGGTCGCTGGCCGGGTCGCAGGATGCCGCACCTGCTCCCGCCTCTGCCACCGAGCAAACCTTTTCCAAGGACCAGATCGCCCAGGCACTCGGCTCGAAAGATCCCTCGTGGTTCCGTCAGACGGCTGATCGGGGAGCAAGCTCTGCTGCTTACCGAAAGAACCAGGTTGAAGACGAAGATCGTCTGGATATGGCCTCTGTCAAGGCCCAGCTGCCAGGCATGACATCCGACCAAGCCAAGCCTAGCCCGCCTGTCGAGGAGACCCCTTCTCCTACCAAGATGCGATTGGCAAGCCCTCCGACTCTCAATCCTCCAGGCTTCGATGGCCCAGGTGACGACAAGCCACTGGTTGACCGCTTCGCGAGGACCCCTTCAGGCCGCACATCCCCTATCCGGTCTAACTCTCGGTCCAACTCGCCTACCAAGGGTGTAGGGGGCTTCGTACAGAGCGCCATGATGAAGAGGTCTGACAGCGTCAAGCGATGGAGCGTAACGAGTCCCCCAGGCCTGGCCCGTGGTGACTCAATAGCCTCAAGTCGAGGCACTGGGCTGCCCGGAACTGGTCGACCTCAGAGCATGGTGCGCCCTGGATCAACCACGCCAAGCTCGAGCCGACCTACATCACGAAATGGAGAGTCTGAGAACGAGACCACACCGAAAGCCCCCACAATCGACAGCGCCCTGGAATCCAAGACCCCCAAGGCTGGGGAAGAAAGGATCCACGTTCCAACGAGCCCATCCAAGACAATGGATCCTCGACGGTGGAGCCCGACCAAGTCTAGCTGGCTGGAGAGTGCTTTGAATAAGCCCGAGTCACCCAAGCCTCAGCACAGGTCAAACACGTCGCAGCCTGCGTGGATGGCGGAGCTCAACAAGAACAAGGCCGAGAAAGGCAACTCCGCTACAGAAGGGACCCGTCCTCGGCCGGGATCCATCTCTCACAAGCATCAGGTTAGCATCGGTGGGCTTATGAGGTCTACGCCGGTGGGATCTGTTGCAAGGCCTAATACCCCTGGCCTGGGCGGTATCTACTCTCCTCCTCCTGGTGGCAACCGACCTCCTTTCGGTCATGGCGCTAGCAAGAGCATCTCGAAGATTGCCCCTAAGCTTGAGCCAGCAGGTGCCGAAGAGAAGGCGGTAGAGCCTGCCCCTGCCCCTGAGCCTGTTCCTGAGCCTGAGCTTGAACCGGTGCCAGATCCTGAGCTTACAGCAGAGGAGAAGCAGAAGTTTCACGAACCCGAGCATGAGGAGGTTACAAGTCCCAGCGGGACCAAGCCCCCTGCACCCATGCCAAAGCCGAAGCCTGAGACGCCGCCTAAGAAGGACTTTCGCGGCAGCTTGAGGCATCGACCGACCGGCTCTGAGGCACCAAAGACAAACGAGCCCGAGTTCAAGAACGTGTTTGGTAACCTTCGCAGGACCAAGACTCAGAACTACGTAGCCCCTGATGAGCTCAAGAGTAACATCTTGCGAGGCAAGGCCGCGCTCAACCAAACAGGTGGCCCTCAAAAGACGGAGAGGGTAGATGAATTCAAGGAAGCCATCTTGAAGAAGAAGGATGACTTTAAGAAAGCTCAGGCAGAAGGCAAGGGCATCACCAGAAGCAACACCATGGCCGCCGACCAGCCCGTGCCCGAGGGACTCGCACGACGAGCTGAGCTGGCCAACAAGAGAAAATCAGTCATGGATCTGAAGTCGGCTGCTGCGCCAGGTAGGCCAGAGTCGCCAAAGCCGGTTCCTGGTCCCAAGAGGATGCAAAGTACACCATCTTTCTCGCCGAAGCCCACTGTATCGCCAAAGCCTTCGCCAAAGCCCGCCGCCGTTCCCTTTTCTCCTGAGCACTCGAACGAAGGCCTCAAGCGGGTATCAACAGAATCTGCCGCAAAGCCAGAGGAGCCAAGAGCCTTGCCAATCCTGCAGAAGGAAACGAGTGCCCCCTCTATACTGCAGGGACGTGTAGGAGGTGTAGGAGGTAAGCTTGCTGGCCGGTTCAGCCCAGCTCTGGCTGGTATGCTTGCACGAGGCCCTCCTCCCATGGCTACCAATGGGGGAGCCAGTGAAGAATCCGGCTCAAAGGGTGCTTCTGCACAAACCACTGAGCCATCTGCTCCTGGCCCGCAGTTGACACATATGACAAAGGGTCGAGCGAGAGGACCTAGGAGAAAGGCGCCGACCACAGCCGCCCCTGCAGCTGCCCCAGCTTCTGAGTCCAAGCCTGTGCCCAAGGAGAGCCCAAAGCCCATTGAGGCGCCTGTCGAGCCTGTCAAGGAGGCACCCCTGAAGGAAACCCCTATCCCTGTGGAAACGACTCAAGAGGCAGCCTCTGGTCCCTTCTCTATCCGACAGCAGGTCGCTGCCAAGGCGGCCCTTCGTGGTAGACCTACTCCTGGTGCTAAGCCTGAGGAGAAAGAAGCTGCCAAGGGCTTCCAAAGCCTTGAGGAGCGAGCTCCCGTATTCCTCCGCAAGCAAACATCTCCCACTGAGCCTGCTTCTGGCGACTTCCCGTCTCCCCTTAGAATCCAGAAGACTGGTGATGCCGCTTCGCAGCCCAACTCGCCCAAGAAGCTCGACACGAAGCGCATGTCGAGGTTCTTTGATGAAGCTGGATCCAACGGCGCAAAGCTGGAGTCTCCTAAGGAGCCTGTCAAGTTGACTCACCAGCGAACTGGCTCCAGGTCTCCTGTGAAGATGTTCCAGCGTCCTCTGCCGGAGCCGGAATCACCCACCAAGGTTGACAGCGACCCTGTCGTGTCGGTCAAGAACGCCAGAGCCATGTTTGGCGGTGCTGCTCTTGGTGGTGCTGCTCAGTCACCACCACCACCTTCAAAGCCCTCTTTCGATGGGGCTGAGCCTGAGGTGACCAAGACACCGACAAGGACACCTCGTGCGCTCCCTGAGGTCGAACGTTCATCTCCACTTCAGATCAACAAGACACCATCTCGAGTGGCTAACCGCCCTCTGCCAACTCCTCCGGCGGCTAAGGAACCCCAGACTCCCAAGGCCCAGCAAACCGCCTCGGCGGCTGCATCGCCAAAGAAGCAGGGTAACGATGTGGCAAATCTGCTCAGCGACTTCTTCGGCCCAAAGCAGCCCAGGACCGAGTACAAGGTGGACACTGCATCGATTCTCATGAACCGCCCACCGACAGGGCCTGCTAAGATCCAGAGTCTGAGCTTCCAGGTGTTCCAGATCTCGGCTGAAGGCAGAAAGTCGCCGGTTGCTTCGCACCATGAGCGCGTGCTGTTTGAGCGAGAGATGTACATCGCCCCGCACAGCTTCACTAATGAGGCTGGCTGGAAGCGGTTGGAGATTTACTTCTGGGTTGGTGACCAAGTGCCCGAGGCTGCAGCTGATGATGCTCTCCTGTTTGTTCAGAAGGAGGCCAAGGCCCTTGGTGGAAAGCTGGTCAAGATGCCGCAGGGCAAGGAGACGACCGAGTTCCTCCAGGCGCTTGGTGGTGTTGTCATGGTCCGACGAGGTTCGAGCAACAAGTACGACTCGCTAGCAGCCAACATGCTCTGTGGCCGACAATACCAGGGTCAGGTCTCGTTTGACGAGTGCGACTTTACGCCATCCAGTCTCTGTGCGGGATTCTCATACCTCATCACCAACCAGGGCAAGGCTTATCTCTGGAAGGGTCGTGGCTGCGATGTGGCCGAGCTGAGCGCAGCACGACTGATTGGCATCGAGCTCACGCTGACTGGGGAGTTGATTGAGGTCGAAGACGGTGAAGAGCCCGAGTCGTTCTGGGCGCTATTCGAGGGAGGATCCAAGCCGCACTCGGCTGATCACTGGCGACTCAAGCCCAACTATGCCAAGTACTGCAGCAGACTCTTCTGCTCGGACGCAGATACACGGCAGCAGGTATGTTGACTGTTCTCTAGTAGATCTTGACACATGCTGACGATAACTAGGTCTTTGAGATCTCGCCCTTCAACCAGCGTGACCTCTCCCCTGAGCAAATCTACGTCCTCGACGCCTTCTTTGAGATGTACATCATCGTCGGCGCCCGTGCCCAGTCCCGATATGCATCCTTCCGCAACGCTCTTGACTTTGCGCAAGAGTACGCCATCCTTGCCTCTGGCATGGAGGACCGCCCCTTTGTCCCCATCTCGACGGTTGTGCTCGAGGGTATCCCTCGGGATCTGAAGCGAGTCTTTCGCTTCTGGCGCGATGACCTCAGCCCTACGGCAACTCACAGCGGCAACACAGCTGCTCTTGGCACACCGAGGCGCGGTCGGAGCTTGAGAGTGGTGTCGCTGACACAGGCGCTGCAGGCACTTAGCGAGTGAAGCAGAGAGAGTGTCAAGTGTTGAAAAAGTCGGGACTCTTTTCTTGAGGTGATTTTCTATGTAGCGGTACTCCTTGTAATTGGCTGGCCTCGGCCTTTGGTGCATGATGAGACATGGGACGGGGGTTGGCGATCTTGGAGTTGAAATCTTGCCTTGTTTTTGGCCTCATGTTGGAAGAAGTGGGTGACGATAGTAGACCATGTGTGGCCTAGACAGCGATGTGTGTATCAATACTTGATGTTTGATTCTAGTTTTCATCGTCTGGGTGATGTCGTCAAACATGGACTCAACTGCAAAGACAACTGAAATCTCATCTCATCATGCGTCGTCTATTGGTTCATCTGATAATCGTCTGTATCTTGAGAAACAAAAAACATGTCTCAACAGCAAAGCGTGGAAACAGTATGTATGATGGGGGAAAAACAATGCAATAGCACAAAAAACAAAAAGCAATCGACTTTGCTCAGTCCATCAGAGCAAAAAGCCGCCTCATGCGTCTATGGGGGTATCAAATGACTGCCTTCGAGTCTCTTCATCCGACATGACTCCCCTTGGAAACCCTCTCTCGTTAGGAAAATTTACTCATCATCCCTTATCCAGTCTGTCTCCTCCTCTTGAAAATCTACCTCTACCAACCTGAAGTCTACAATGTTTTTTTAGGGGTGTGGTCACTTAGTGGGCGGCGCCGTTGGTATCGACGCCGGAACTCTTGCCGGTTGAGTTGCCGTTTGTGGCGGGCACTGCGATGGGTTGGCCTCGAGCTTTGACAGTGAGAGTGACGAGCTCGTTGAGCATGAGCTCGCGCGTTGTGCGGGTGAGCTCATCAACATCAGCAGCCTCCAAGCCCTTGGTAGGAATGGGTTCCAAAACTGTAGTTTGTCAGTCAGCTATAAAATTGTCACTCTGAGAGAGAAAACATACCCTTGACGGGAATCTTGCCAGACTTAAAGACAAAACTCTTGATGAAGAGGATATGGCTATAGTTTGCGACAACGCAGGGAACAATGGGGACGCCGGCCTGGACAGCTAGGTGGAAAGCGCCTTTCTTGAAGGGGAGCAGCATGGGCTCCTTGGCGTAGCTGCGAGTGCCCTCGGGGAACATGTAGACACTCTGGCGCTTAGCCTGGATCTCGTTGGCGGCGCCCTTCATGGCCTCACGGGCATCCTTTGTGTTCTTGCGGTCGATAAAGATGGAACCGCTCAGAGCCATGAACCAGCCGAGGAAGGGTGTCTTCTTGAGCGAGGCCTTTGCCGTGACGCTGCAGTACTTGGGGAACATGGTACCCAGCATGAGAACATCGAGCTCGGTTTGGTGGTTTCCGATAAAGACGGCGGGGCGCGTGGAACCGAGGATGTTGTTGGGGTCCTCAATGACAAACTCGACACCTGTGGTCAAGAGCATGGCGTAGAGGAAGCATCGGCCGGCGGCCCATTGGGCGATCCCCTGCTTGCCGATGAGGGTGAGGAAGATGGAGACGAAGACGCCGTAGAGGGCGGCAAAGATGAGCGAGATGTACGAGGCTAGGCCGCGGGCGACGAAGCCTGCCTTGGGGACGACCATGGAGAGTGCGTAGAAGAAGATGGTGAGGGCAGCGTAGCCTGTGAGGAAGGTCGCAAACATGCTCGAGAAAGACATGGTGGGCTGGTCGTGCGTAGTTATACGATATAGGGAGAATCTGTGCGATATAGACAAGTATTTCGGAGGAGAGTCGACGGATATAGGGAGAGAGGGTTTGGCGGGGGGTGGTTGGTTTAGTTTGGTTCGGTTCGTTGAGTGGAGGCTTCAATTCTCGCTCGCGACGGCGGCAGCGGCGATGGCGATGGCGGGCAGTAGCAACAGCGGGGTTCTTTTTTCTTTTTGCGACACACACACAGACACAACGAAAACGAAGGTGGGTAACAATAAGGTAAGAAACAAAAATGACCTGCTATCACAAGGCCATGGCTTGAAGCATAAAGTTTACTAAGTAAAAAAAAACAGGAACAGGGAAAGAAGAAGAGAAAAAAAGGCGCCCGTTGGATGGCGGCCACGGGATCGGGAAGAACGAAAGACTGCCGTCGCTGAGAAGAGTCGTTGATTGGGGCGATTTGATTGGCCGAGGCCGTGAACATGACGGAGTTGTGGGTGTGGGTGAAAGTTGGCTTGTGAAAGTCGGGAACCTGAGTCAGCGGTTTCCCCGATGTTGCGATGTTCCGAATGGGGTAATTTACAGGGGGCACATGATGTATCACTTGAGACGCTGATTCCAATGGCGTTGTATTGTTATAAAACATGCGGTATAGTTACAAAATTGACTAATATTGTTACTATACAGACAATATCATATGCCAACTTGTACACATAAAAAAACGTGCCGCGGCTCATGGATCAAGATATGCCACTTTACTTTTACGTTGGGGTGAAAAAACGAACGCTTTGACCAGAATCACGTGGCGGGCCTGTCCCCAACCGTTTGACAGAGATGCCAAGCTTTTAGCCTTTTACTCCACAAAGTGACGTACCTGCTTGGCAAGGGTTTGGTTTGTTCTGGTTTGAGGGTATCACCATCAAGCAGATGGTAAATACGGCTGTTGGTGGTAATTGTAGGCTTTAACTGGTAACGACAAATGGTTTCATTTCTGGGTATAAATACCCCCTCTTTCCCTCTAAGTTCGACTTGAAAACTCAATACCTTCTATATATATATACACCAGTATTCTAGTCACTTCATCGACTTGACAGCTCAAGAGTTCTACTTCCCTTGGCGTTTTCCACCATTCTGGGCTCGAGCGAGACATCGACCAGGCACGAGACGAAGAAGATCTGTCGCAGCACAAGAACCAATGCAACCAGGCTTAGAGATATAGAAGAAGCTGATGCCGAGGCCTTCTTCACCCGCCCATATCCCTTCATACGTCATTCGGAAACTCTTATATATACAGCAATCAAGAACAAGATGGAATGTCCTCGACTGTCCCCTTCTATTGCCCCCAGCCACATTTGGCTTCCTTCGCTTCTCCTTTGAGTCTCACGAGCCGAGTTGATGCTTCAGCTTTGAGCTTCTCATCATGTGCGGAGCCCCAGTGAGGCCAACTCCTTTTCGGGCTCTGCCAGGTCACCCCCAGAAACACAGAAGACGACGAACCCGTGGCCTCTTTTTCACCAGAACGATTCATTTTTGGGTCCTCGTGTTTAACCTCTGGTCTCGACACAAGTCAGAGATATCTCGGTTCTGTAGAAGGGGGTGGCCAAAGATGCAACGTCCAAACGGAACTTTTCTATATACGCTTTCGTTTTCGTCGGATATATTACAAGCACCCCATCCCTACTCGCGGGGCCGGCCTGTCGCACTACGTTAACGAGATGAATCCTGGATCTTGAGATACGGGCCGGCCATGTTTCGCTATATACATAAGGGTCCCGAGCGAACTGGAAAAGTCCAATACTCAACCGTTCCCTCCATACTTCACTCTCATGATCATAAGTCCCAAGTCGAGCCTTTTCCTGCACGCGTTCGACGCATGACTCAAGCCAGGACAGTGTGTCTTGAATGACTATTCGTCCATCTTTGAACTTTGCAATATATACACCTCACGATACCTTTGTCAACACCTGGGCACACCTGAGCCTTACTGCATTCAGACTTCATCTAGTGTTCTCTACACTGGTTACAAACCGTGGGCGGTGGGCTCAAGAGAAAGTACCAGGATTCTGGTTCCTCTAGCCGACTGCGTACGTGGTCTTGCGCGCCATGTCCACGAACTGCTCAAGACGTTCTGCCTCTTGTTCTTGACCGACAGACGCCCTTTGAATCGATCTGACCCGACCTGACTTGTACGATGGGAATGGTCTTTCACGAACCCAACACCACCGAACACAACCTCCAACAGTCAATCACGTCAGAACGCTCAAGTCGTCAACGACGCCTCTATAGCCTCAATCCTCCAGCAAGAGCCAAAAGGAACATTGCGTTCCGCTTCACCTTGCCCAGATCAATACTTTTCCTCGATGGAACGCATATACCCTCTGGCCGGGGCCCAGGATCAATACATAGTTACAGAGACAGATTCCCATCAAGGGGCCTTTGACAATGGATTATTATTGGCGGCTTTCCTATTATATATACGAACCCCCATCTCAACCATTGCTCGGAGGAGAGACAAAGCTTTTTATTCATTCAAGTCCTGGCTTCGTCGGCTTCTTGGGCTTCTCCCACGTGCTATTTCATGAGCTGGGAAGACGTCATAGAAGGCCTACTCTAGGTACCTTAAGGCATCATTCCTCCCATTCAGAAAAGGCTGTCCTACAGCGTTTCATCTTTTTGACGAGTTGGATCCTTGGGATAATTCTCGGCGATCCCAGCGACCCAAATGAATGGGAATGACGCATCTTGAGGCGGCAAATGTCGGTTTGAACACACAACAAAAGTCTTCTTCCAGGTGCCTCCCCTGGCTCCTGGCGAACCTGGATCTTGACTCGAAAGCACAATTGAGTTGGATTCTATATCATATACCCTTTCAAGTCCATTCACAGGAATTCCCCTCGGCTTCTCAGGTGCCCCCGAATTAGTGCAGCCTGGTTATATACTCGATCCACGTCGAGACACAGTCCTATTCTAAAGATGTTGGTCGACGCCATATCATTCCTCTCCTATATATATTTCAGCCCTTCATCTGCAGTCCTTGGTCAGGAAGTAGTCTCCAGCTTTGCTCCCCGAGACTAACACAGCTGCCCTACCTGTAGATGGGGTTCTCCGTCTTCTCGCTTATGAGGGCAACGCCTGCCAGACGTTCACACCGTCCACCGACAATCGTGAGGACTCTTCAGCGTCTTCTCAAAGCTATGCGGGAACTTGACCTCGAGAAAGGAGCCACCAACAAGACGGGGCGCGGAGCAACCCAGAGATTCCCATCTGGCATCCTAGCCGCGATGCCATGTCTTCGACACCTCGTGTTAGAAAACCACGGAATGGCAGCTATTGGTACCATTCCAGAGGATGTGACTTTCCCAGAGCTGGTAAGCGCCGAGTTCGCAAGTTGAGGCGATGCTACTCTTCGATTGTGGCCGCCCATCATTCCCGAGAAAGACACTCCCTCGGTCTTCTTTTTTTGCTCTGATGAGGGACCCCTCGTCGTGGTGATCATTGCAATAAGTGCAAACGATGCAGAAGCCCTGGTCGGGCCCCACGGCCTATCAGTATATAAAGAAGGGTCTTCTATCTTGTTCTGGAGGAGGCACATTACCATGGTCTCTATCTTCTACGTCATGTCCGCACTCTGATCAAACCTCCGCCGCGAAGCTTCATCACATACAGTGGGCAGCGATAGGTAAGCTGCAGAATGTGCTGGGAGTCGGAGACTTTGGAAGTTACACTCCCTCCTCTCGTCGCGGATGAATCTCTCATCTAGATATAGAGTATATCTCTGAACTTCATCGAATCAAAGTCGATTGAAATTCGAATTTCATTTGAACGAAAGCCAAGATCTATTAAGTAGAAAGGCCCATATATACAAAAATCTAGCGAGCTGAGCCAGGAGGCAAACAGTGCTGCCCCTTTCCCTTTATCGGTTCTCGGAGCGCTCAATCATGCATCTTAGACTCGTTTGTTGGCAACGTCATCTCAGTATGGGGCTCAGATAACCCCCATGGTTGGGCTTTCCCTTTTACCCTGGCGCTTTATATACCCGGTGAAGGCAGAATCTCAAGATTCTCTTTGCCACTCTGGATTCGACATTCGGCGCGGTGAGCGCTCGAAAGAGAAGACTGGACATACGACAAGATCGAGCCTCCACCTTTATCAAGTTCATCTCAATTCCCTCGGGGCTTCCTACGCCGTTTACCAAGCGAGGCGACAAACGATGCCTGCGAATGTTCGCTTGGTCCTACATGTCATGAGCCAGACTCAGTTTTCGACCTATTCTGCATTGTCCTAGGCAGACTCTACCTATATATCGAGAATTTCACGTTCCACCAAATGATAGGACCTTTGTTCGTCACCTCAACGAGGACCATGATAAATCAGCAAGGTCTTGGAGGACAAGTTTCAACGATTATTCCTTGGAGCAACACGCCGACTATCTCTTGTCCAGGTTTCTCTTCGAGATGGCAGTGAGTGAGGGTTGGAAAGTTGTTACCTGCCCTTTGCGAATCCCGACCGCCCCAGCGAAGGATGACTTCAAGCTGGAGCCGATCGTCGGAGGCAAGAACGTTATCGACATAATCGAGTAGCACTATTTTATATTTGTCATCTACAAGTCATACAACCCATTACGTCGCGACAAGAGTAAGAACTAATTGCCGCCACCATTTCAGTACTTATACGGGACAGTGCATGACTGGAACACTGAGCGGTTCATTGGCCTCACAAAGTACCAGCTTCAGTCGAGAAATCACCATCTCGTCGCTGGAAACATGTATTAGACCTAGGTTCCAGTGCTGTCCTGCTAAAACGCCAAGCCCCGCGTTGTTGTCAAGGAGAAACTCCCTTCCCGTTCCCGCAAGAACTACAGAAACACAAGACTGCGTGGAGAGAGCCGCATGTCCACCCCTATATACTCAAAAACTTCAAGTCTCTCTTTGCTCTTGTGAGAGCCCAGGCAGTCGAGTCATCTGGTTTTATATATACATCTAGGGCTTCAAGTTGCCTCTCAACGTGGTGAAAAGCCTTGGAGCCACACGAGAGATTGCTTCTCTTCTTCTCACCGAGTTCAGACCAAAGCTTGTCGCCTCGATTTTGTTGGCGAATAAAGCACCAGGAGGCAGAAAGCTGCATTTTGTCCTTCCTCCGGCCTTGACGAAACTTGACGAAACACCTATGATATATACGTCACCCGGTACGATGGATGAGAATAAGTTGCTCGGGAGATATGCATCCTTCCAAGAGGTCTACTATACTTATCGTGCCATACTCAATGCCAAGAGCGGCACCTTATCACGAGGCCAATTTAAGAGGTTTTCAAAGCCAATTTTGGCCGGAGTAATCCAGTCATCTCTTACCCCTAAGCCAATTCTCTCTAATGATTGTTTGGAAATTGTCTTCTAAGTGACAAAAGAGGCTATTTTCGGGGTTCTACAATCATTATACAATGACTTACGCATCTATATATATACGACCCGGAGTCCACATTGTTCAAGACATGCTTCGGAGCTCAGATACGGGTGTCGAGAGAACCCCTATTTACCCGATCCGAGATGCCCTTCATCGAGTGTGTCATCTGTCAGAAGCGGCCATCGAACGCGAGCCACAGCTATAGAATTCTAGGGGAACAAGACATCATCAGATTTCAGCTGAGGGGAGGCCCAGACCTTTGAAGCAAGGCGGCAGCGTCTGACTGTTCCTCCATTCCTTTTACGGGCTGTGGTCGAAACAAGACCAAACTTCGTCCTCCTTGAGGTGAACATGTCTGTTCATGACTCTCGGGGTAAACGAGACCGTTATTCCAGCTATATATCATCTATATTTCTACACTCTCGTAATTACAGTTACAAGACTCTGGTTCTACGCCTGGTTCTTCCTTCACAATGAGTTACACCCCCAAATACCAGTATATATCTCGACTTCACTCCACTCGCTCTATCAAGCGTGAGGCCCGAAGCTTAATTCCCACCAGAAAGGGACTTGGAAAGAGAGGGGCTAACGAGCTTGCCATCTCTTGGGCCTCCATAGCCGGGGGATTAAGCAGCAATTATTAGACCACCCGCCGCCCTCTTTGTTATTCACCGCTGTTCGTAGTTTGCCACAACTCATATCATTAAGCCGCTTGCGCCTGTGATCATCCTCCCTTCACCTGCTTCAGCATACTTGCCATCAGTACGAGACGCTTTGTAATAAATGATCTCACCAGGGGAGTCTCACGATATATAGAAGACCACAAACCACCATATCATCCCAAGCAGTGGCCCCCATGGCTTGGGTAAGCTGGGCCTGACCTCCCCATCTACTGTCGCGACAAAGCCCCCGCCCCCCGATAACCAGTCAGTCAGGGAAACTTTGGGGCTTCTCCGTCACCTCGTTGATCGAGGCAATTAGGGAAGCATGCAAATATCCAAAGGGCTTGGTGCTTAGTTGTGAAGTTTCGGTCATGCTGTTTCGGGGCGATCTCTTCCTCATGTCGGCTTTGCATGAATCCAGTTTTTCCTCCTTTATACTATACAGACTTCAGGCCATCGAACCTGGCGGTCCCAGGAGACATTCAACACTCAGTTGTTCGTTAGCTTTGCCTGGTTGTCTACATGGCCCTACCGGGACTGGCCGGGCCTTGAGGATAAAGTGTGGCGTTTGGGTTATTGTTTGAGAGTCTGAAAGAAGTACTCCGGCTGAGAGTGGCTCCTTCGCGGTATGAATCCCCTGTTCTTGCCTGGACGATCAATTGTGATGTCCAGGTGGATTCTTCATGTGTCTCTTGCTTCGCTGAATACCCTGGCACCAGCTGGGCGTGCATCTCGCCAGAATGCGAGTAGCAATCTCGTCTCACTAAGTTCCACCCGTTCCCAAGGCTTCCCAGTTGAAAGTATCCAAGGACACCCAAGATATATAAACAAGACCATCCACAGGCACCTCATGGCCGAGTTGGGAGCCGGGCCGTTGTTCATCTTCATGACGCGCATCGCCTTCGTCGGCCGCCTAGAGGTTGTAGCCGATCGGAGGCCTCCTATTACCCGCTCACATATATAAACACAGCAACGCCGCGTGTTTTGACACCATCCATGATGAGGTCTTGGCCACGGCGATCTATATATATGACTCGTTGTGTTGGGTTGCTAGAAAGCCCAACCATCGATAAGACGTAGGAATTGTTCTTCAGGAACGGTCAAACGTGCTTCGTCGAGAATACACTCGAATGCAAACTCAATTCAGATTTTACTCGCAACTGGCAATGGCTCGAAGTCATCCGGGCCAAGTGACGCTCAGGGCGCAATCGGCCACGGCATTCTCCATTGATCCACTGGCACATCTCCTGGATGATATTTGCTCGACTGGGATCCGGCCCTGAGTCAATACAACTATCTATCAACCAGTCAATCAACAGTCATATGGGTCAGTCAACTACAAGTCCCAATCAATGGATCGGCCAGTCAATCGAATACCAATCAGTCAACTCCAACTCTACTCGTCGTCATCCAACTTGCTCATATCAACTCTCGTCATTACAATTAAGGACTTTGAGTTCAACCTTCCTATTTCACCACGTGTTATCCGAGATCAACGTGGTCTGCATATCAACGTTGACCGGCAGGAGTTCTCGTGGGGGAAAACGCGGCGGACCGGGTCCAAGACAAAACGGCCAATGGGGGCATTTAGGAGACCCGAGCTCCCCCGCAACGCCAAGCAGTTCCCTGTAGACTGACGACGGCGTCTGGAGCGGATCCTCTAGGCTGTAGGTGCAGGCAGCATAGAAGTAGTGATATAGATAAACACATGTTAATATCGTGTACTCAAGTATCGTTTCTTATGATAAATTTGGCAGGCAGCAATTGCACAACCTCTTCAAGGACCAGGGCTTGAATCCGACATCACGGGACCGTCCGAGCACACCCTCACACCCTGTCAAGCTCGAGATGCAGCCCATTTGGTAGCACCAGCACGACTCAACCCGAAAAGACAGCTTGGTCTGAGACATGTGAAGAAAAGTTCAATTGCAGCTATTTCTGCTCTATATATCATTAACTTATCAAAACACCATCAAGGTCTTACCTCCTGTTCACCATCTTAAAGCTCCTAGGAAGTCCTCATCACATCACGTGAAGTGCGCCTATCGGGACTCTACCGGCTCTACACGGGATACCCAGATACAGTAGCTCAGCTCATGTAACCACTGTAAGCCCCGTCGTTGCAGCCTCAAAGTGGAAGCCTCGCCGTCACCCTCAAACTCCCCAGCATCAACCATCTCCCAGATTTCTCGCCTCGACCATTGCGAGCGTTCCCTATCTGTCGCATCCTGGGACCCGGGGGGCTCTAGCTTGGTCGCTTAAAGCCGCAATCCGATCCACTCGTTCAGGCTCCTTCTCGGTCCTCGTCCGTAACCTCCCCAAGGCTTCCCAACTCATCAAGCTTGAGCTTCTCGTCGTTGCTCTGGCATATGATGCGCCTCGCCCGATAATCAATCGCCATGGCCTCCTCTCGCCGAGGACAACCCTCGCTCTCGGTCCGCATGCCCTCGAACCAACCCCTCGATCGTCCTCCCATCGACGCCCTGTTCCTTATCCACTTCGACGTCAAGGCCGGCTACACTATTCTCTGGAAGCAGTCCGCCCCGGGTGTTGAGCTTGAAGGTCTCGTCGAGTACAAGTCTCTGCCTTCGGGCCTACACACAGTCTCCGAGGATCTCATCTACTTTGTCCACGATGGCGGCCACGCCGGTCTCAGCGCCTTCGTCAACATGCCCTGCGATGAGGAGGAAGCTCGCCATGCCAGGATGATCGCCGTCGGCGTTCTGGTCCCTTTGAGTTATGGTCGCTTGGGCCGCGCCTGGAGACATGCAGAGGCCTTGAAGGAAATGGCCGCGTACGTGTTGGCCTCTCCCTGCGCATCTGCGCCCAACTAACAGCTCTCCGCAGGAAACTCGCCGAGGACCGCAAGAACACCAGCATTCTCGAAGAATACTGGACCGCCAATCGCGAAAAGCAAGGCCAGGGGAACCGACGTCTCTCGGGTGAAACCCCCGTGAGCTCTCCGTCTCTCCATTCACAACCTCTTGGCCGCAAAGGCCACAACCGGAACCGATCCGCCTCGGACGGCGCCTCCCTAATACCTACCGGCAATACCCTCTCGCCATATCATCCCGCCTGGAGCTTGACCAGCCTATTGGACAAGTTTGGTCCTCTCATCTTTCCCATACACCGCGCTGCCTTGTTGCGCAAGCGCATTCTAATATCATGTCATGCGCCAGTTCATGAGATTTGCGATTTTGGTAAGTTTCGCGCTGTATAGACTCTAACCGCCACTAACGAACGTCTCTCCAGTTTATAATATCTCTGTGCTTTCCAATATTCCCCTGTCCGTTACCGATATCCTCCCCACTTCAAGCTCAACACAGCGCTTAAGGCCCTTGTTCTCTATTGGTGTACACGACATTCCCTTCCTCATGGAGGATTTTGAGGCCTCCAAGAGAGAGCGGAGTAGTGAGGACGCAGTGGACGATGAGGCCGGTTCCGGGTGGATCGCATGTACCACTGACAGTATCCTCGCTATGAAGGATACTCTGTGGGATATGCTCATCACCATTCCTCCAGACTACGCCTCTAATGCTGTCGAACGGGTTTGGCCTGTGGTAGAATGTCCACGGGGGCAGCCTATCAAGGCAACTCAGCGAGATCTACGTCGTTTCACTTCTCTCAAGAACGGCCTTGCTCGCCTAGCAGCTCCCATCTCAACTCCCAATGCCGCCCCTGAGTCTCCCGAGTCAGAACGGCGCATCTCCACTGCGTCAACGCGCGTCGTGCGTGATCCTCGCGACGATGCTGTAGAAACCATTGTCGAACCCTTGAGCTGGGCAGCACTGGCATATAATGGATACATGTGGTGGGCCAGCGCCGGTGAGCAGCTCCGGTCTGAGCAACAGGAAGAAGCATCTCGCGACGCTGCTCTACTCGCCGATTTGGGTCCCTCATCAATGAGCATGCCTCGGCCAAGCTCTCGTTCTGAACCATTATCAGAATCTCTCAACTCCCTCACAGCACCCAGACGTACCAGCCACAACTCGGATGAAGCCCGTGTCGAACTCGCCATAATCGCCTACTTCCACCGTCTCACCACCCAGATCCTCTCCGTGCTAGGTGATCTAGCCGACAGCCAGGACGAGCCTTATACTGACCATGACGACGATGAGGATCTATCACAAGGCTCTGGTGAGCGGACACCTCTCCGTCCAACAGAAGCTGATCTCGATCTTGACTTGGACGCCGATGCAATCCGCATCGACAGCCACGCCGTGGAAAACATGGGCCTCGACGTCTGGAGCGATAGCGACTCCCTCTTTGTCCGCGAGCTGTCAACCCTCTACTTTGGCCGCTCCGCCCGCATCGAGGGCAAGGGCGTCGAAGTCTGCGGCGTGAGAGTCTGTTGAAGGTTCTGGCCCGGCTGTCTTTGCTAAAAAAAAAACGAGACAAAGACAGCTGTGGCGAACGAGACGAAGCTGGACTTGCGTCTTCTTTTGTACAACTCTGCAAGCTAAAAAAAGAAGAACGAGTATTGTTTTTAAGAGCAGACGGGTCAGTCTAGATATATGTGCGGAATACCAAACTCAGAGAATCAAGCCTCGCAGGCAAAAACCCACCCCAACAAAACTTGTGTCGACGAATTGATGGAGGAGACGAGTTTTTTTATTTGCTGGCAGCGTTGCACTTTTTACATGTTTTCAACTCTTAATGCTTGTTTTTTCTTCCTATTCTAGAAACTTTTGGTTTGGGAGGGTTATTATTATATAGCGGTTTTTTGCTGGGCATGTATGTATGTATGTGTTGCAAGATCAAAAGGACAACAACAACAAACTTGTACATAGATCTCTCTCCCATATGTTGCATGGGTTCAGTTCAAAGTTGGCATGAGAAGAAGAGATTAAAAAAAGTCGAGTGTGGAATCAACAAAGTACAATAGGTATGAAACAACAAAAAAAAAAAAGAGGTTATATATCTCATTCCCTTAAAAAGAACCCCAAAACTCCCAACCCGGTTTTTGGCCGTGGAAAATGTTATGCCCAAAGTCGGAGGGTGCCATGCTCCTCATACCGGACAAAGCAGCTCTCCATCCCTCTTCTCCTTTTGCCCATTTCCCAAAATACATACACAAGGATTATCTGCCTCCCGTAAAGACACCTACACACAGTGGCAAGGGGGACGGCACCGATGATACAGGGGTTGCGGAAATACTATGTTCAACAAGGCGATCCGGTTATGACTCGTCCTCAGTGTCTGTGTTTGTCGCGCTGGTGTCATCATCCTCCTCCTCGGTACCGCTCTCATCGTCAGAGTCCTCCTCGACCCTCCGGCGGGGCTTGGGGGTCTGGCCGGTCTTGAGAACGTGCATCTGGCCAGCAAGGGAGTCTGGAAGTTCGTTAGCATATGATCGTAGGTGAAAATGAATGGTATCAACTTACCCTCGTCCGGCTCGCTGATGTCGTCCTCAGCCTGCATCTCGGCCGCTTTGCTGGCCTCCTCAACAACAAGTGTCACCTCCATCTTGGTGTCGAAGCCAACATAAGAATCGCAGATGACGTGCAGCACAAAGGTGTAGTGACCGGCCTGAGGGGGAGCAGCGAACTGAGCCTTGAGAGTCTGCATGTTGAAAGTCGGGTTACCCTTGTCGTCGACGATGGGCTGGTCAAACTTGGCAAAGTGGAAAGGAGGGACGGCCATCTTGCCCTGCTTGGAGTCGCTGAGGAAGGCATGCCATTGGGGAGAGTGATCGCGGGCGTAGTGGGGGGCAAAAGTCAGAGGAGGGAGGATGGTCTGCTCGTCAACACGAACAGGCTTGCCGTCAGGACCCTTGATGGTCTTCTTCTTGCGACCGCTGAGAGCCTCAATGTCGTCCTCGGCGGGATCAATGTCCTCGAGATCCAGCTCATCAACAGCGGGGACGTTCTCAGTACCAGGGGGGATGAAGCGGCCCTTGATGACGAGGGACACAAGAGACGAGGGGATGATGAAACGCTCTCCAGTAACCTTGAAGAAAGCCTTGGCGACACGGAAGTAGGGAATCTGCTTGGCAACACTAACGGCGGTCGTGTACTGCTCCTCGGTCAGGAGGCCCTCGCCAACAGCAAGCTGTCGTCGCTGAGCATCCGGTCGATCCATGAACTTCTGAACAGACATGTGGGTCTTGGAGTCGCCCTCAATGCCGCTGACAATCGAGGGGGTGATGTGGGGAAGCTGGAGAAGAGGAGACGACTTGGGGGGCATGGCTTGGATCAGATGCTGGCTGGCGTAGTAGGAACCGGCGATGGGACCAATGTTGCCGTAGGCCAGAGAGATGGCGTTGAAAGACTGGCTCAGGGCGCGGGCAATGGGGCCAACTTGGAACTTGGCCTTGGTGAGGGCAGGGTCATCGAGCTCAACACGACCGAGGTAAGCCCAAAGAAGAGCAAGAGCCTTGCGTCGCACGCCGTTATCGAGATCCTCAAGCTTGTGCTTGTCCTTGGCCGTCATACCAGAAGCATAGGGCTTGTGTTCGCCCTCGGCCGTGATCCTTGACTCAATCTTGGACAGACCAGACTCGGCCTTGTCACCCTTCAGAGTCTCCTCAAACTCCTTGCCAGTGCTCAGTGCCGTGATGATTCCACCCTGGTCGATGTTCTCCTCGTATTGTCGGAACAGGTTGTTGGCGCTCTCCATCAGGACACCTTCCTTGGACCTCCGCTTGGTACCGTACCACCACGATCCGACGAGCCAGGGAAGAAGGACTCCAAGGAGTAGGGTGTACAGGAGAACGACATACTTTCCGTTTCCGTCGGAGACGATAAACTTGGGGAGGGCAATGCCCATGCTGAAGCTCTGCTTGCCGTCGGGGTGGCCGTACTGGATGTAGTTGTTGCGCACCTCCTCGTCCGTGAGGGCCTGGTAGGCCTTGGTAAGTTCGACATAGTAATCGTTGAGCGACTCGGCGGTCTCGTTCTTGGCAGGGTCGGGGCGAATCTTGTCGGGGTGGTACTTGAGGGACAGGCGCTTGTAGTGCGACTTGATCTGCTTCTCGTTGAGGGACTAGGGCGTGTCAGTGGATTACTCTGGCTGTCAATCTCGGGACAGCTCACCTCAGAAATACCAAGAATATCGTAGGGATTGTAGAGCTTGGGAACAGTGCGCTGGGTCACCATGATGAGGTACACCATGCCGCCCATGAGGGCCCATCCGATCACGACAAAGATGGCCCGCTTGACCCTCCACTGCTTGCGCTTCTGGGTCGTCCTCAGCGACTCGACGGTAGCCGAGTGCTCCGTCTTGTAGTCGGTCTTGATCCGCGGCGCAAGCGCATCTTGGTCGCGACTGGGGCGGACGAGGGTGTAGGTCAGGGGGACGGTGACGAGGCCGGTGAGGGTGAGGATGAAGAAGGGGAAGAACTGGCCCTGTTATTGGGAGAAGTACTTGTTAGCCATAAAGTTGCAGCAGTAGACGTCGCATCTCTCTTACCTGCTCGTCATACGAGTAGTCTGAACTCATCTTGAAAGAGTAGAGAGCCCAGGGCTACACTCGACGAAGGAGCTTTGTAACGGGTGATGAAGACAGCAAGACCAGACAGGATTGGTTCCTTCTCTTTCGTATGCCCAAATAATATGGAATCTACCGGCCAAATGTCGTGTCGCGTGTTGAGCTGGCCGACAGACAATGCGGATTTTCGTAAAGTTATCAAAAGAATGGATGTCGAGGCGAGTGTGTCAAGCTGTCCTCAAAATGTTACGGCCACGCAGCGCATTTCCACTCCAGGCGGGACCGGGGACTTCCTTCCACTGGACCTGACTTGCAAGGAAGGTGCGGGCGGACGCCGGTGGTCGGATTATCTGTCACTCCCCACTTGCCGCTTGGGCTGGAACATAGCAGAAGGAACACTCCAGCTGGTACCTTCCGTGAATACGCGCCACCGTGTTCACAGTCTCACTCACTCTCGCTCTTTCCATTTCAATTTTAGAAACGCAACCATCTCAATCCATTTTTAGCGTGGTCAGCCCTGTAGCTTACCTATGCCTTTGTCGAGCCTATTCGCCTCCATATTTTACACTCGTGATAGCCAAGTCTAACTTTGCAACAGAAACCTTGTCCCTTTTCACCTTCAAAACCTCCCAACTTTTCAATTATAAAACTAATGATTCATTGACAAAGAAACTCTCTCTCGCTGCATATGAATATGACCTAAAGCATAGTCCCTCTAATCCTACAGTACAGATTCCGACTCCCTGTTATATAGGGCAATTCTTTGTTCCCAATGGTACATCCTCCCAACGCCAAACATGACCAAAGCAAAGCAACCATCACACGCTACGCTATGACATTCTGCCCTCCTCCTACTTCACATCTACTCGCTGCTTACTCGCTGGCGTCTCCGTGACTCGAGTAGTCGCTCTTCTCCCTCGGCTCCTCGTAAATCGTGTCCTCGTCCAGGGTTGTCATGCCAAGTCCAAGCCCGCTGAGGTCTTCCACATCCGTTTCCTCCTCCGTCGTCGCTCCATTGCCCATCTCTTCGACGAGGATGTTTCTAAGATCCTCTTCGCTGAGAATGGTCTGGATGCTTCCCCTACGCACCCACGGGCGAGAGTCTCGGCGACCTTGTTCAATCAATCTTTCAACCATGAGACGGTTTGCGATAAACTTGAGCTTTGGGAATGCACTCTGCTTGCCCTCGTGAATCATCCGTGCAAGACGAGGTGCATCAGGATCCGTCAGGATATGCCAAAAGTCTGAAATTCTAGACTTGGGCCAGATAGTGATGGTCCCGCTGAACTCCTGTAACCACAGCTGACTCCAATCTTGACCAAGAGGCCGTGGCAGCAGCTCAGCGTGACGGATAAACTTGAGCCACTTGTTCATGTCCAATTTGAGGTAATGCTCGAACGCCGACATGAGATATCCGCCTCGCCATCCACGTCCCTTGCGGTGTGTTACCGGATGGCCAACCGAGCCTCGGGAGGAAAAGAAGAAGAGGTTGATGTGTGGGTTGACCTGGCTGACAATCGTGAAGTTGACGTTGAAATGTGTGTTCAGCGCCTTGATGGGAATGTCTGTCCGTAGACTGCCGTCCTTCCACTTGTGGCCGAAGGAGTATGGCTCCAATGTCCCGTCTCGAGTCTTCATCATGAGGACAACAGGGTTCAGAATGCCAGGGACTGCAGCCGATGCTAAAACGGCCGACCAGATGACACAGTCGGGGCTTGTGAGGTAGTTGCAGAGGATAGTAGGTGAGTGAGGATCAGCTGGCACGCAGGTCACGTTGAGGATACGACCTGTCCGCTCATATGCCTCTCGGAATGTCATTGAACCTCGCGTCCACCAGCCACATCGCCGAGCCCAGTCAACCGAGTCGAAGCGGGCTCCTGTCTTCCACCATCGCGGAAGCCAGACGGTGAAGGGCTCGCGGCAGGCGTTGATGCGCTCCGAGAGTGCTGGCACAAGTAGTTCATCAAGCTCCTCGTTCGTGCGAGTGGCCACCAGGGCTGCAACCAATGCTCCACCGCTGGTGCCAGTAATAACGTCCGGCAACAGGTCCGCATCCAGAAGGGCCCTGACAACTCCAACATGATAGTAGGCAAAGGCTGCACCTCCTGACAAGCAAAGCGCTGTTCTTCCGTAGTTGGCGTAGACGTGCTTGAAAAGAACCCGCTTCTGCTCCATCTCTAGCTGCTTGGTGCCAGCAAGGAACTTGATGCTCTTTTGCTCTACTCCTTGTTAGTGGTAATTCCACAGGGAGAATATGAAATACTCACCTTCGTCAAGAAAGTTCTGCACCAGATTCTTCGTCCCAAAGTACGTCTGGCTGTATAACCTCGAGTTCTCCACTCCAACAAAGTTGTTCTTGACGCAGGCCTCGATCAGAGTCTTGAGATCGTCCACAGCCTTGCCTCCATCGCTCGGTTCAGCCTTCTCTTCCTGCTCTTCTGCTCGGAGTCTCGTCTTCCTCATCTGCTCCCACACCTTGCGAACAGTCTTGGAGTCGTAGTATGCGAAATCATTCTCCTCCTTCCAAGTCTGTCGGCCGAGGTAAGTATCGAGTTCCTTTGCGGCGGTAACCCAATCTTCGTAGTGAACGGTATTTCGCAGGGTCCGTCGGAGGCTTTCTCGCTTTCCACGCCAGGTGAAAAAGTGTTCATACACCCAAATATACAATCTCGTTGAGAGATAGGCAATGGCGAGGCCGGTCAACCACGCAAACACAAAGAAGAGTAGTGGCCATTTCGATACTTGGTATAGATATCCTTCGCGGGTCTCGTCCTTGGTCCGTGTTCCCAGCAGGCCCTCAACGGCTCCCTTGCCGTTGCGGCGCTTTCTCTTGTGTCGCTTAGATCCGCGTCGATGGCGATAAACTCTGGGGTTCACAGGGGCCCAATCGTTCTGCGCCGTGATAAACGTCCCTTGGCTCGGGTGTCCCTGGCTCGACGACGATAGCACGGGAAGGTCGCCGGACGCGGCGCCTGCAGCGGCTGCAACGGCTGCCACATCATCGGCAATGCCGCCCTCAGCCTGCGACGGCCTCTTGGTTAAACTGAACGAGCTGGGACTGCGTGGCGATCGAGCACCCGCATCATCAGACGGGCTCTGGAGCGGATCCGGGGCTTGTAGCGCCTTTTCAAAGGCTTCGAGATCTTGCGCAGCGACGAATTCAGTGTCAACGTCTGGTAGATGGGAGGGGTCGAAGGACTCGGGTGGAAAGCCGTAGGCGGGATCGCGAGGGAGCAAAGAGGCATACGGCGACGACATGACGGATGGGTTTGGCAATCCCTAATCCATCGCTGACGATAAAATTTTCAAGAGAGATTGCAACAGATTGGCATGGATGAGGCGAAAAAAAGGAGTAGGAATGCGCTTGATCACAGCCTGTATGTTGGGTAAAGTACCTCGTGAATAGACAACGTGAGGAAATGACATCAGTAGGTCTCGTCCGGAGCTGGTCAGCCTGAGCTACTACGGTACCTCTGTACTTTACCCCAACGAAATCCACAGCCAATGGAAACCCGGCCTTGTAAGTTGCCATTCGGGGGTCCATCCTTATCCATACCAGTTCGCCCTTGGCGAGCCGAGGTCATGGCTCTCCCAACTAAAGAACACCTGGTCTGGCATCAGGAGAGAGTGGGAGACATGAGAAAACAGCAGATGCTAGTAAGGCACAGAGACGGTTTACACACCCAAACATCTTCTAGCTACGCCTCTCAGCTCCATTCACAAACGGTGCACGTCATCATGTCTCCCCACCTGCAAATATCGGCGTTCATGAGTATCGTGGATCCCCGTCGCCTCCCCTTGCTGCATCCTTGCCCCGATGCCACCAGGGGTCGGGCTTTATTTTTCCTATTTTTCCTATTTTTCCATCAGGGGTATTTCCCAACGACACAACTCGGTTGATGAGGTCGTATACAGAGTATGTAGCAAGATGTTGTAGTATAATTGCACGACCAAGGTTCGCCTAAAGGAGAATTCTGAATCTCATAAACAGTGGATAGTCACAAGTCCTCCTCTGCTCTTCCCCCCGAACACTCGACATCTGGTATACCTCTGTAGATCTCTCCCTCCTACCCCCCATCTCTTCTCTCCTTCGTCCTTTACACGTACTGCGAGAGCCAGCGTATACCGTCACCGTAACCTTGTCGCATCACCACGGAGCACATGAACAGCTCGATCGGTCGGATACCCTCAAGCTGAACCTTGCCCTTGCCGGTTGTCTGGTAGAGTCCAAGCTGGTGTCGCATCTCGTCCTCAGAGACGGCATCGGGGTGGTCGATCTTGTTTCCGAGGATGACAAAGGGGACCTTGGAAAGCTCCTCCATGGAGAGGAGGGCATCGAGCTCGGCCTTGGCCTCGGGGAATCGCTCGTGGTCCTTGGCGTCGACGAGGAAGACGACACCGTTGACCTCGGGGAAGTAGTCTCTCCAGATACGGCGAGCTATCACGACAACCATTAATCATTTGCAATCGCGGACTGAGGCCAAAACATCACTTACCCTGCTGGTGACCGCCCAGATCAAAAGTGGTGAATCGAACGTTGCCGATAGCGAGCTCCTCGGATGCTACGGCGAGTCAGTACAACGTATTTCACAGCGATAAAGCACTAGGCCTGGATAGAACATACTGGGGTGAAGAGTGGGTTGAAGAATGGCAACACGGTCGTTCTGTGCATCCATCGTCAGTACTGATGGTCCTCCAAATCTGCCATTGCCGTCGGTGTGAATCAGGGCGGCCCATGATCCATCCAGCAAGTAAATCTCGACGCACCTTCAGCATGTGGAGAAGAGTGGTCTTTCCGGCATTGTCGAGACCCAAGAACAAGAGCTTCGCGTGCTTGTTAAGAAGTCCAAGTGAGGACAGCACATCGTAGACTATCCGCAGCACGTGTCAGCCCATCCAAATCCAAATCGCTTGCAGGCGGCGCATCGAGGCGAGCACCTACACCAGTTGACAATCCACATGATGCAGATGTATTAGATAGTCGTATTAAATCAAAGGTAAAGTCGATGGATTATATTCGGCCGCTTGGGGGATATTCGTCGTGGAGGCTGGCGTCGTTGAATGCGAACTGGGTGGATTATGAGGAAGGCGTTCATGGGCTTGATCAAAAGCTGGCAAGAAAGGGTGACGCTGTTTTAGCCTCATTTCTCAGGCATCCATGGTCGCATGTCACGCTGTCCTTCGGAACACGCGAGGAAAGGCATCGGAAGACGGACAACAAAGAGATCACGTAGCACATCCATTACGAGTCTTTACTTTCGGCTTCTTTGTTGTCGTTCGATTTATTCCATCACACTTGCATGAACTAGATCATTCTCCCCTACACAACCAATCTTGACCTGTAAACATCCGCATCTTGCCACTTCCGATAGTCGGCCATCCCACCGAAATTTCAACTCTACACCTCACACCAGTAAAGGTGCATGCAGGAGAATTGGGTCGAAGAATCAGGATGCATTTCTTACAAATCAGACATGTCAAGTTTCATCACAGTCAAACAGAGTCGTTATTGATATCCTGTAGATGCACATCATCATAGCCTCTCATCCAACGCCGAGCAGGTGACCCATTTTCCCAATGTGCTGTATCGGGTATCCAAATAGTTTAAACAGAAGGTTCCTCTCCGCCGGTAGCGAGCGTTGTCCGGCCGCTCTGAACAATGATAAAAAAAGATGTAAAAGATATATACAGGAAACCTTTGTATCGGGCATCCATAAGTCCCAGTAGATACAAGTGGCCCAGTCCCGAGGACCTGGCCGAGAAAGGGAAAAAAGAAAACGTCGTCAAGTTAAATCGTAGGTATATCGTGCATGACCGTCTTTGGTCATGTCAATCTTGCATCTAGGCAATGCATAGTTGGTCTTCATGCAACACGACAAGTGTGCTTAGACAGAGATGACATAGTTGCCCTGGTCTTTCTTGCCGGCCATCAAGAGACCGAGTTCTCGCATGCGTTCCGTACCGCGGCCGGGGACAGGTTTCCGCTCAGGGATCTGGCCTCGTCGTGCACGGTTGCAGTACTTTTGATGGAACTTCTCCTTGCGTCGCTGTCGTTTGCCCTCCAAGCCCTTGACAATGTCGATGGCACCGCGAACGTGGACGTCGCTGTCGTGCATGATCTTTTGTCGGGCTTGCTTGCGCTGCAGGCACATGGCACCAGCACGCGGAAGAGACTTAGTCTGGGTGAGACCAGGGCGGCCGGCGAGGTTGAACTTGACCTGGCCACAACGAGGGGATCCAAGGGGTGTGATTATGGGCTTTCGGGCGGGAGCTGGCGACTTTGCCTTGCGGGGCGAGTGTCGGTCAAACAAGGGCTTGGGCGAACGTCCTCTGGTCTTGGGTGGAGGAGAGAGATGGCGCTTAGGGGGAGGGGAGCGGAGCCTTTTGGGTGAAGCATGCTCACTCTTGCGTCGGCGGCGATCGCGCTCATGATGCAAGTCCTCCATCTTCCCATGGAGAAAGTCTTCCTCATCGCTTGAATGATGAACAGGGTTGAAAATTTCCCCATCACCCTCGTCTTCAGACTCGGAGGCAGGGAAGCTAGGGTCAATGTCCTGAGGAATGAGGCGGAGCTTCTCGGTCCTGCGAGCTGCTAGGCACGAGAGATACGCTTCTTCAAGAGGTCTGTCCTCATCCAGGGTACCGCACACGAAGTCAGTGCTGTCAGGAAGATCAGGAGCCTCATCGCGCTGCTTAACGCGTCTTGGCTTCTCCCGGCGCATGGTCCGGTGCTGGCTGCTCAGGGTCGTGATGGACGAGTCAGACTTTCGCTCGTGGAGGGATGGGCGGCGGACCAGAGGGGTAGCGGAACTGATGTGAACAACTGTCTTGGCACTGGGAGTCCAGAGAGCCATGTCATCGTCATCGTCCTCCTCTTCAGAATCAGCGAAGCCGGTCTCCTCGTCGGTGTGATAACCATCAGAGTCCTCATCCTCATCTTCTTCATCCTCGTCATCCTCAATGTCGACGTCGAGCTCATCCTCGTTGTCGTCCTCATCGTCTTCATCGTTGTCAAAGGCTGCATCCTCGTCGTCGTTTTCCAGTTCCTCCTCTTCCTCCAAGGCCTCCTCTTCAGCCTCAGTGGCGAGGCGACGGATATGGTTCTCCTTAGTGAGGGTGTCGTTGATGGTAAGCCTAGCCCCCGTGGCATCGCTCTCGCGACGAATCCAGTCGTCTTCGCGAGTTGTGCCCCTGGCAAACTCGTGGAACTGGGACCCATCCGTAGTCAGATCAGACGAGTTAGCACGGAGGAACTTGGGCCGTGACATGGAGTGTCTGCGAGGAGTGGTCGGTTGAGGTGCAGCCGGGACAGCAAATGTCAACGTCGAGCTCCGTCTAGGAGTGGATGGAGACTCGGCTTTGGGTGTGCGATCAGCTTGGCTGGGATGCATGCCAATGTTTCTTGGGGGAGTGTTCTGAGTTGACGCAGGTCGAGCCGGGCAAGCAAACTTGATACAGGGTCGTCGGGGAGCTTCCTGGGCAGAAGGTGTCTTGACCATGGGCTGAGCTCGGGGTGTCTGGTCTTGAGCAGCAGGCTTTCCTCCACAGGCGAACTGGATGCTTCTCTTGCGAGGTGCCTCCTCAGCCCTGGCTTGCAATCTGACAGCAGCACCAAGCAGGGAGACCTGTTTCGGGTCTGCAACCCGTTCGTCGCTGAGGCGGAGCATGGTCATCTCGGGGAGAGGAGGGCTCGGGGTGCTGGGCCGCGAAGGGCTCGTGAAACCAGTGTCGCTCGTCAGGTCAGCGGTCGAAGCGAAGCTGATGGTACTGGCAAGGGAACGCCGCCGTTGGTTGCTGGTCAGGGCGGGTCGCTGAAGGTCGTGAGTTTGGGTTTGGTAGAGGTCGTCATCCGAGTTTCCCATGATGGCCTTGGTCAACAGAGACGACTTCTCGTTCGAGGGTCGAATGGCGGTTCGCTGAAAATCGCTTGAAGCAAGTGGTTGCTTTTTCAAGTTTAGCTCGGGGGGTTCGTCGGCTTCTTCGAAGTCTTCTGAGCCGTGAGCCACCCAAGGCGTGTCTGGGTTGTTTGTGGCCATGTTGGGATTGGGAAGGGGCTTCGGGATAATATCTGATCTGAGAGCAGGGATCAAGGCTTCAAAGCTATGAGCTGTCAATCCCGCAGATTCAGAGATCGAGCTTGTCGGCAAGGAACCGGAAAGGCAGTTCGAAGCGGGAGGTGTTGAGTCGAAAGGTAGCTAGGCGAGATGTGCGGCGTTTGTGAGGTGTCAGACGGAGCTGAAGCTGCAAGACGCTGCTGATGAACTATCGCGAGAGCGAACAACAACGTCCAGTGGTGCAGTATTACGTGTGTCCCAGAGGACAGAGGTGCTATAACAGAATGACGGACATGGTCAACTGGTATGAGACTCGGTAATGGTTGATGGTATGTTCCTGGGGAGGTAGAACCGCCTCAGTATAGGCCAGATGGGTCGATGGCAAGACGCAAGATGCAGGGCCGGCCCGGGCTTTTGAGAGCTGGAAGGAGGAGAAGAAGCGCGGCTTTCTCGAATCGCAGGATCCCCGTCTCAAAGAGTGGCGCCTATGCTAATGCTGCTTTGCTGGTGGTGGGTTCGCTGTGGGTGTGCTTGTTATTGCGCGTAGGTGGGCGTGGGAGCTGCAGGTGCAGATGACGTCCCTTGAAGGCACGAGTGCAAAACAAAGTCTAAGACAAAGACGGACAAGGACCGGGTAGGGACGATTGCCCGAGCGTAGTGTGTGTTGAAGAGGTGCAGGAGAATAAACAAAAAAGTGCGGGAGAAGAAAGAGGGATATATCACTCGGCAGTTGGGGAATTGAGGTGGTGGTGGTGTCGTCGATTTAATAAGCCCCTCGGGAACGCTTGGAAAGCGGCGGGAAAGAACGAGAGAAAAAAAAACAGTAGCCGATGGCAGGCACGACTGGGAA
Source organism: Fusarium vanettenii 77-13-4 (assembly GCF_000151355.1). NCBI lineage: Eukaryota > Fungi > Ascomycota > Sordariomycetes > Hypocreales > Nectriaceae > Fusarium > Fusarium vanettenii. The sequence goes on along the minus strand of NW_003315879.1, from coordinate 3,161,600 downwards.
AGGTACGGGGGGTGTCCCCTAAATTAGAGGACGACGGTAAATGGGTGCCGTGCAAGGAGCGGGTAAAAACTGGAGCTGAAGATGGGACGGAGGGGACAAAAGGGAAAAAATAGGGACATGTGCCTTGTCGCTGTCCGTGTCAATGAAATTTTGCTGGCACGGGCTTGGCCAAAGGTTTCTCTCGGCTGGTAACATCCCACAAGGCGGGCGCCAGGTGAGGGTTCAGGGCAGGGCTTTCACTTGGTGTGGGTGGGACAAGCCCACTGAAGCTCAGTGGAAAGACTTGGTGACCAGGCCAGCGCTTGAACCTTTAGGGGATTGTTTTTTGCGCCCTTTTTCTCCTGGGGCGGGCTTCAACGCCTAGATCGATCCATGGGGGGCCACGGGCTTACAATGGTTCGCTGCCCTTGCCCTGCTACCTTTCCCTGTCTGTCAAGCTTGTCTCGTCCCGCTATAATTGCTCCGAGTCTTCGTTTCCGCTTTTTCGCCAGATGGAAAAAAAGAAGAAGACCTATTGGATCCCTCCCGACTCCAAATTTACGGTGCGTCTTACCTCTGGACATTCCGAGGCCAAATTTCGGCTACATAAGGAGACCTTCACCCAGTGAAACATTCAGGGTGCTCACACAGTACCAGGTTCTGGAAGGATCAACCAGTCAGGGTCTTCCCAATTGACCAGTGGCGCCTGTCAGAGATGGCCAAACAAAGTCCACGTGCGGGCGCCGAACACGATCCTCGCACTGTCTGTTCCACCAAAACGACCCACGACTCGTAACCGGATTGGCCGTGCGAATATCTCACCCCGAGCTAAAGCGCACTGCCCTCCACCCAAGCCTTGGTCATCAGCAACCTGGATTCATGATCTCCGTCATCATCTTTCCAGAAGCAAGCCGCCACAAGAAATCGCCGCCGTTGATTCACAACCCGCACTTGGCCGCCCCACCTATCCCTGTTCTAAAGGCTTCTGGCCAGTTGGAAGCGCGCTGAGGCGTGCTAGGGAGCAACAGTCACTCCTTACGAGGCGGTGTAATCTTAGATGAACGCTCGCTCTGCGACTTGGCTACTGCTGACGACTGACTTCGAACCGGTACGTGCGACTCGCTGAGTCGTACTTGTTGATCCTCGCGGCCAGTGACTGACAATCAGTCACTTTCCCGTCACCCCAGCCACGACACGACACGACGCGAGTGATGGACATGGCTCGACAGCCATTATGCCTGTTTCACGTTTAACACCCCGCGCCAGGGGCTTTCATGATGCGAGAAGGGATGGCTGCGCCCAGGGTACTTGCTGATCTTTTGTTGTTGCAGGTTGTCACCAGCAAGTACCCGGTCATCAAATGCACAGAACTCGCAAAGCCTCGTCTTGGTTTCTAGTGCCACAATGCACAATGGCAACAGAGCTTGGACGCACAAGTTCTCCTTCATCATTGCTCTTTGTCAGCTCAGCTCAGCTCAGCTCATTCGTCGTGCGCCTCATCTTTGTTCTTGTGCGCTCTACTCTCGGCTGCGACCGAGTCGTGGGGGTTGCTCCAGAATATCGCCTCGAAAATAACGAAAACAGTCCGTCTGCCAATTCCAAAGCAGCGTCTCCACTGCCGCTTGTCCGCCCTGACAAGTGGTCGCTCTGCTCTACTGGCGCCTTTTCCGCTCGTGCCATGCTGCTGTCTCCGTCTACGATTGACCCTTGAGGCCGAATTACCCAGCTTGGCATAGCCTCGCACTCAGGGACGCACTCGAGCAAGCGTTTGCGGCGACCCTTCTGGTGCGGTGCTGTTGGCTTGCATCAATCGCGCCTCTGGATACCTGCCACAGGTGCTGCCATTGGTATTTCGCTTCATTTCCCCTCTTCTCGTCCAGACTCCGAAACCCCGTGAGCTCCCACGGCTGGCCCACTTTGCAGAAATGCATGCAACTCAGACCACAGAACTCGCGCGCCATGACGACAGTGACTGGCATTGGCGCATCTTGGTAGCTTGACCCTTCCGCGTGCCCGCAACATGCATGGATGGGGTCATGGTTCAGTCTTGGGCTGACGATATCACCGTGGGATGGCTTCCCAAGACTGTTGCCCCGGATCCTGAAAACTGACAGGCGGAGTAACTTGATAAGTCTGGTCTCCAACTGCAAGTTACATATCAACAAGCCAGGTGCATTTCGGCGCTGCAGCTGCTGGCATTCACCTCTGTCAACCAAGCTGTCAGGATGTTTAGCCTGAATCATGCTCGTGATTGCGCTGTTGATTCCGTGACGATCACGGCAGCTGTGAAGGATCCAATATCCCGAGCCGATACTGATCGTCAAATACCTCGGTCTCTTCCCGTGTGGTGTCGTGTCGAGGCATCAGGAGGCAGTGCGACACCCCTTGAGCAGCAGGACGTGAACCACGGCGGGCTCCGCTTTCTCAGGAATGGACGTGTCTGATGTGATATCAATTCTCACGCCTCAGCTTTGTCCCCCTATTGCTGGAAACTGCTGGTGTTGCTCGTCACGTTGGTCCGCCGCCTGGGCGCTAACCCCCGCGTTGAAGCCAAACCCCGCATCCATCTCCAGGTGCGGTGATGCGGTGCGGTATCAGCGCGTAGATGGAAATTCGTTGCTTGCTTGCTTGCTCTCGAGCTTGCGCCGCTTTGTGTGGTGGTATCCGAAAGCCTCTCCGCGTTCTGGCCCACGACGCCTCCTGCAGCCCGAATAGCTTGTTCAAACCTGCCTTGGTTGAATAACAGGCTATATCAGTGGCCGTCCACTATCATCCATCAGCAATACACCCACTCTCGGTGATACACTCGCACGTCGCGAGATTCCGGCGGTGAAGTCGGCTTTCACAGGCATTTGAAGTCCAGCTCTGTTTTCGTGACAGATCAAACTGGAGCTACAGAGGATACGACAATCAGCATCATTCGCGGCTTCAATGAACCAATCCCAAATCACGGGCCGCCCAGCATACCAACGGAGAGCCACCTCGATAGGCATGCTGTTATGCTTATGCGGACGCTGCAGGTAATACTCCAAAGCTTACCAGCAAGTCCTAAAAGTGAAACCTGGATATTAATGGTCGACTAGGAGCCGCAAACTCAATTGCCAGGATGCAATAGCAGCACGGTTTCGACAAGAATGCAGGTACGTCCTCATTTCTTTAAGCTGGGTGCAGCGAGTATAACCTCACGCGCAGAAGCAGAATGCTTCTTAGCCCGCATGCTTCTGCTCCGTCTCTCTGCGTCTACAACGTGGGCCCCGGTCTCGGCCGGATATGAAGACTGGACCGACAGATGGAACCATTTCCTCCTCATTACCGACTCCGGCAGGACAAGAGTCGTGTGCAGTAAAACGCGCGGTTTTTTTGCAATGGGGGTGTGGGTTCTTTGCTGCATGGTGGTTGTCGCTGTGTAACATGGAGCCCTCCATGTTGTCGTTCCCGTCCTCCTAGCCGGTTCCCTTGATCCAGCAGCAAATGAGTCGCCAACAAGTTCCGGAGCTGGGTCCTTGTCGCTGAAAGCCACAGAAGCAAGCAGGGAGAAGGGGACAAGCGTCCTGTGACCTGCAGACATGCTATGACGGGACCGGTGCGAAAGAAGCAAAGCGAGGGCCCCCAATGTTACACACTTGTCAACTGTGTCAATGTTGTTGTCGATCAGGGACGTTACGAGTCCTTTCAGATCTTTGCCAAGAGATTCTAATGTCCGAGAACTGGTTACAGTCTCAAAAGGGCAAATATCCAACATCGGGAAGTCTCCTGTGTAACCGTCATTTCTATCTCCCGTGTCGCGTTCCCCTGGCCTCATTGCTTTGCAGCGGTTTGTGGATTCTCGCCCTGAAAATTTGCTCTGGGCCAGGCTTTTTCCAGACTGGAGGGAATTTAGTTGGAGCAAGCCGCCTCCAGCTTCCGTTGAGAATTTTGTTTTTGTGCTCCGCTAGCGGCACGATACGTCTTTACGTAGCTTGCAAGCAAGCAATGGGGGCACGGGTTTGAATTTGACCAAAAGCCAATTGCTGTGTTTGTTGACGGAAAATGGGACAAGCCACGGTCCGACCGCACGCGGAGCTTTTGGCCATGTTGGCATCCAGTTTCTCAATTACAGGACTATCGAGGCGCAATTCGAGATTCGCATGGACCGTGCCTCGATGTCGCCGTCTTGAGAGCTTTGTTGATCTCCCTGCCGCCATGGCTGAAACTTGTGATGCAATTCATCGCTCAGAGGGACTTGGCAGGGGCATGGCTGGAAACATTGATACTACATCTTGTCTCATAGCGGTGAGTCCAACCTTGAGCGGGCGAGCATGCCGTGAGCGTACTCGTAAGCCGAAGGCTACATTACTGTACATTACACACGGGGGCTGAGGCAGATGGACGGTGACGACATTGGAGGGATTGAGCCACTTGGAGCTGATGTGGCAAGGGTTGTTTCTGTGGCGATGCCAAACCATGCTGGAACTCTCGGGTCCCGATTCCGGATCTTTGCGGATCTTTGAAGGTCCGAATGTCCACGAGCAACGGAGGTCATCCATGCCTGATGAAAACATCATTGCTTGTTTAGGTACTTGGGCAACTGTCATCTGCGCCTCGTTTCCTCGGGCACCGAGAAAAAGATGTCATACTAAGCGCTCCGCCTTAACTCGCATATGATCGGCATCTCTTGGCTGGACGTTGCGTGTACGCAGTATATCCAACTTATTCCCAGAGATACCAGTACCGACTTGCCACTGCGAGACGAGGATTGCTGGCAGTCCCCGAGACTCCGAGCTCAAACGTCAGGATCCGGACCGGCTGGGAAGAATGTTCATGAGGGGAATTCGGAATCTCGCTGTTATAACCTAGGTTATTGGAGATTTCTGGAGGGTGCTCCCGGCTGGCTGATGCCGGGGTACAGGGTAAGCTACTCTTCATGGCTATGACATCGACACCAAGTCATACGACACAAGTTGATGGGGCGTTTACTATGCTTCGGATTCGTTGGGGTGTAAGGGTTGGACATGGGTGTCCGTGGGGTAGCCATGCGCATTCTGTCGAACATCCGAGGTATTATTTGGTATGTGGCAGGGGGGACGAGTGTTGAGTGACAGACTGGAGTGATGACGGCACAGATTCCTGTCGGTAGAGTTCTCGGCAAAAGATATCGTACGTATGGACCTTGAAGTGGTGTTTCTGATAAGAGATTTACTATCATGTTGTTCGTCGACATCCGTAACAGCCGAGCCATCGAGTCGCTAGAGTGGGAAGTTATCCTCAAGTTCAAGATTAACTGCAATTCCCTCATCTAATGCCCCCGAGAAACTCGAGCTAGGCGTTAGGAGTTAGAGCACCCTAGTATAATGAGACCGATGAACCTATTAATTCGGATAAACAGTTGAGCTACATAGTTAACCTCACCCATGGCTTGTTTGAGCTCGGGGCAGCCCACTTCAGTCAACCCCCTATGCCAGGAAGGCACAGCATTATTCGCTCACGCCATAGCTCAAGTAAAATGTTTCAAGCCCCTCATTAAGTCCACGAAATGGGGATTTTGGGGATCTTATCTACTCTCCATGCAATCAAGGTCACGTCCACCACACTGCCGAATGCATTCTCCTTCCCACTGTAACACAGTAACATCGTCCAAGAAAAGATAAGAGGAGGAAAACAAAAATAACTTGTAGTATCTGAGAGATAAACCTCATATCCAATGCCGATGTTGACACCATAGTGTTCCTGTCTCGAAGCAACCCCTGAGCCCCTGAATAAGAACACGAGTCGAAATACAGCTTCCTCATATCCCAGCGGAATACTCCCCGGAAATCCACACCCGTTCCAAGTTAAAAACGAACTGAGGTTCAACGGGGTATAGAAGAAGGGGCATGAAGTACATACGTGATCGACCAAGAACACAACAGGAGTGAGCCCCTGAAAGCGGCACTGAAACACCGAAACAGGACGATCAAAGGATCAAAGATGTTGGTCATTTCTTGGCGGTTTCTATGAACACAAAGTAGAAGAATATGTAGACGAAGCCAACGGTGAATCCTAGTCAAGATACCGTGCTCAGTGCCCCTATCATCACAAGCTTTGACAAGCTCCAATATCGCACGACAGTGCCCAAACAACCACCGTCTCGCAATGTGCAATATAATCCAAATTAATGGGGCCGAACTCCACAGTCCTCGTGCCAGAGGCGTACGAGGAGGGGCTTCGAGGATCGGGTTTAAAAGGAGGACGAGGGCATCGCCAACATGGGCGGCACATACCAACACTGGCCACCACTGGATCCCACAACCTTGCTTAAACATCTTGGATCTTTTGAAATGATGTTGCGGTCAGCGCGAAAATGAACACATAGAAAAAGGAGCGCGCAAATAGCGTACGCGGGCAGCATGGACCCCCCCTGAGGCTTCTCATCCACGGGTTGAAACGTAGAGATATCGTAGATCGAGAAAGATAGGAGAGAGAAGTGCAATATTGATAGATACAATAAAACAGGACTACTAATCGAGCTGACTGTATTGGCATAAAGCTGCCTCTCGGTCGACCAGCTCTATCTTCCCTCCTGCCCTGTCCAGCATAAACGCACACAAATCTCGAGGCACTCAAGACTAACGAGCAACACCAGTTGGCAAACACCCCATGGCACTCGTGCTATGTCGATATAGGGCAGAAATGACCACAGCCAAGAAGTAGAGGGCCAGCTGCTACTGGGGTGTAGCGTCATGGTCACTCAACAAGCACATGTCATGACCAGGGAGCATCAACCCATCGAGCGTAGTGTCAGAGGTCAAGCTTGTTAAGGTGGTCAGGTCAGCGGTATCTCAATCGAAGCATGACTTTCCATATCATCTGCAACGCTGACGTTGACGATGCTGATGTTGATTAATGGGCTTTGCAGAGGCAGTGAGAAGTCGCAATTCAGGATAGTAGTTCGGCCAAAAAATACCTCTGCACCTCCTAGAATCATCTTAATATATATTTAAAGCCTCAAAAGTATGTTTGGAAAGAAACATCATCACCTTCATTATCCAGGCCAGAACAATTTCGCAGTACCACACGTGAATGGTGACCATATCAGCAGCTCAAGATTTCATCCACCATGAATGGTCAAAGAAGAGTGAAATAATGCTCTAAAAAGATACCATTGTAGGCATGGGCACAGCATCTTCCGAGTTCCTTCGACTTGAGCCATCGGTCTTTACGAAGCCGTCTCGTTTGGGCTCGGTCTTGGCAAGAGAGGGAGCTTTCGGATAGAGGGATGTTAAAGACACATAACAAGGGTGGAGTTTTCACAAACCAAGCGAGTTAGCGGCACAAGACCTGACCTGGGGCGAGATATACGAGCAAATTTTTGAAGAAATACTGATTGTGGAGGCCAAGACATCATAACTGATGCTTTTATCAGGGGGCTGTTTTCTTCATGACAACCTGAGATACCTGGCCAGCCTCGCTCCAACGGCAGAACAAGGCGCTCTGACTGGAGCAAATATCAATGACTCAATAACAGCAATCACATAAAGCTTTCCTTTGGTACCAGTGTCAGTCCTTCAGGCAGGCACTTACAAGACCTGTCCGGACCTCACCGAGGCTTTCCTGGAACGTCTGCTGTTGTGATCCAGGAAATCGGAACCTCGAAGGAACTTTACAGAAAACAATCATCATTCAACTCCTTCATGTCCCATGAAACTGCATCGGCAGTTGTTATTAGCAGTTGTCGGTAGTTGAAGGGGCTCAGGGGTGGGTCGGCGCTTGATCAGATAAACTGCATCATGTGAGTTCCCACGTGACTTATCTCCTTCGGATTTTCCCGTTAGCCGAATCGCGAATTGCTGCTCCGGCAAAGATTCGTGCCAGGCCTCATTTGAGCTCACCCAAGCAAACAACCTCACCCACCAGCTCAGCCCATCATGAACTCCCTCCGCTTCGCCCGCGCAGCTCTCCGAGCTCGCCCTGCCGCTATCCGAGTTCCCCTCCAGCGAAGGACCTACGCCGAGGCCGTTCCCGACAAGGCAAGCGACTACAATCCCCGGCTACTGTTTTTACGACCCGGCCCGACTGACCGTCATCGCAGATCAAGCTGAGCCTTGCTCTCCCTCACCAGGTATGACCGCCGCGCGATACCCCGATCGAGATTGGACACGATGCGATGGAATTGGACCGTCCCGACGACGGCTCGTCGCCAATTGACGGATGGAGCTAATTGCCGCACGCAGGCCATCTACAAGTCCCAGGATGTCGTTCAGGTCAACATCCCCGCCGAGTCGGGTGAGATGGGTGTCCTCGCCAACCACGTTCCCTCCATTGAGCAGCTGAAGCCTGGCCTGGTTGAGGTTATTGAGGAGTCCGGTGGTGCCAAGCAGTTCTTCCGTACGTCGACGCTCCCGGGAATATACGGTTGAAGGGATAGTCGCTGATGGATTGCGTTACAGTTTCCGGTGGATTCGCTACCGTCCAGCCCAACTCTATCCTGAGCATCAACGCCGTCGAGGGTTTCCCCCTTGAGGACTTTAGCGCCGATGCCGTCAGGGCTCAGATCGCCGAGGCCCAGAAGGTTGCCAGCGGAAGCGGAAGCGAGCAGGACATTGCCGAGGCCAAGATCGAGCTTGAGGTGCGTCTGCCATGGTGACATGTTGCCATTGACCCAATTGCTGACTATATGACAGGTTCTCGAGACCCTGGCTGCGCATGTGAAATAAATGTGTGTACAGCGTTTTGTGGTGACGGAGGCCCTTGTACATCAATATTCTACCCATTCCTAGCACGGAGCCGTGACAATTGATACCGGTCCTGGTTGTGCTACCTCCTCAATGCACTTTTATGTCTCCTTTTGTCTGTGAAACCTTCCTTCTCTAACATGATTTTGGGTGTCAATGACGGGACCTGGTTGGTGCGATGCCGGAGCTTCTTCCCCATCTAGTGCACGAGCCTTCCATCTCTCCGACCTTGATTCAACCTCCTAAAACAATGACCTCGAAACTTCTCCTACGTGATGCCACGCAAGGCGACATTGGCGTGGCATTTACTTACATCTTACTATAGTCTTTAGGCTGTCGTCGTCTATCATTCCTTGGATCTGATGGCATCGTCATCTGCTGCCACCCCCAACCGGCTTTTGTCTTGGAGAAGTCGACTATCAACGCATACACAGAAATCCGAATGGATCCCTCCTGGAATCGTCGGCGACCGCATCCGCCAGCTCAGAAAGATCGTATCCCAGCAAGCCTCCGATGATGAAGCTTCGACCGCCGCTCAGCGGGAGCGTGAGAGCACAACGCTCGGGTAGGGACGCCGAGTAGACAGCGGCTTCGGAAAGCCAGCATCAAGGAATATCGTAATCGGAGAGGAGTCACCGAGCCTACCCCTGGAGAAGACGCACTTTGATATGAAGCCAAAGGGGATGTCCGAGACACCGAATGCCCCGGGTGACCCCAAGATTGGACATCGCATCTCGGAGCCAAATCTTGGAAGCTTACGATCGAGTGTCTCTGCAGCTGAGCTGAGAGCCGGTCGGAACAGCCTCCAACGCAAAAAGTCGAGTATTGTAACCCGCAGATCTTCCCGGCGCCCTCTTACAGAAGAGCCATGTCTAGCTGAGCCATCGGCTCTAACCAAAACCTTCACATCTCCTATCCCTTCAACATATGACTCAGCTACTGTGAGCTCCACAGAAAGACGGCGAGATGCGATGGATATCTTTGAACAGTATGGAATCTCTCGGCCTGAAGGTTGGCTTTCGGAAGAGGACTCAGGCACCGCAGACCCTTCCGAAGAAATCAGGACCAAGACCTTCCGAGTTTGTCACTCTTGTGGCGCGCCCCTATCCTCGCAACGATACTGCCTGCACTGTGGCCATGACTCTTGCCTGAAGTGCACGGGGAACGCCCTCGACGAGGGTAGCGAGAGGGAGCATAGCCATTCCTTGGAGCAACATCGGGAGCAGCACCAGGAGCAGCATACCACAGACCACTGTTCCAAGGAATCGACACACGCTACTGCCGAGGGAGAACAGAGTCATGTTCATACGACTCAAGTTACAGTCCGTACAACACGCCTTCGAGAGGCCTCCAGGTTTACGTCGGGGCAAGAGACTCCTAGAACGCCCCATTGGGTCGAAAGGACGTCTCGTCGAAGGTTCAGGACAACTCAAAATGCCCCCAAGCCGACTCTAAAAAAGACGATTGCCGCACCGACGGCGATCTCGAGCTCCGTGAAGAACAATCCCTTCTACATGGCAGACATGGAAGCGAAATCACACGCCCCTGAGCCAACGACCACGCCGAGAACTGTCCAGGCAAAGCGAGTAAACAGGCTATCAGACTGTGTCCCGGATCGGCCAACGCTGGATTCATCGAGCGATAATGACGCTGAAGAAAAGTGCTCTGACCCAGAGTGTCGAGCGACACATGCCGGCCACCATCCAGTTCGCCACAGCATCGAGTGTGCAGCTCGTCGAAGTCTGAAGGGGCAAATCACTAAGGCCGATGAACTAGAGGTGATTGACATGGATGAAGAGCAGGAACCTCAACGGCCAAAAAACTCTCCGCTTCACAGCACTTTGGAGAAGAGGATTGACCAACTGTATCACCATGCCGAGGATCTCCATCACTCACAGCATATCATGGAACACCTAGCCGCCGGGACGAGGGCGCTTGACAGGTCTCAGCGAAGAAGGGCAGACAGGAAGGATACACTATCCCGAATGACAGATCATGGTCTTGATATTCCTAATCGCTCTCCAGGAGATCATCAACTCAGTCGAGACGAGGTCACATCAGTAGGGGAGGAGACAGTTGGACATTCTCTGAGCACCGACGTCAAGGCTCCTGAAGCGGTCGAGGAGCATACACTGGCAGCTGACCCTGCCCTCGAGCGAGACCTAAGTCCTAGGTCCCATTTGCTCCTTGACGATGTTCGAACCAAGGTTGCTCGTCTATTGAAGGCTCATTCCATCAGCCAGGATCGAGTGTTTGAGGCCAAGAGTCGGCCTGTAGGACGACTACGCCGGTCATTCCCCCTTGCGAAGACGACAACAAGTACGAAGCCGGTATCGCAAGCCAAACCCCTGCCACTTAGCCTCGGGGAGCAGGAGAAGGTCAGTAAGGCGTGTGCATCGTGGGAACAGAAAATGGTCTCTTCTACAAAGGAACAGACTCTTGCCACGGATACACACGCGGGTGGACATGCAGCCCATACCGCTCTTTCTTCGAAAAGAGGGCCACGGCAGATACCTTCGCGTATTGAGGATCCTGAACAGGAGGCAGTGGAGTCGAATGGTATCTCGTCATGGAGAAAGCAACTACGAAAAGTGACCAAGTCCGAAGCCGGTGATCCCATATAATCACGTTTGCGCTTGGCGAACACGATACATGGACCTCAGCACCGAGGTTGACCAACTCAAGTCGGAGGCGAGTTTTCGTGTGGTCGACCAGGCAACTGAGCAGCGAGACCAGGGGGTTGATGCCGGTGTTGGCACGTCTTTCTCGCACAAGTGCCCAGACATTGACATTGAGGGCCTCACGATTGTTATGCATATGAGAGGCAAGGATGACTTGGTGATCAACACCAAATTGAAGGATAGTGCGAGGCATGGGTAGGGTAGGAGGGCTTGGTTCTGAGAGTTGATTAGGTTAGAAGAGTATGGATTAACTAAACAATGTTTCCTCGAGGTGTGTTGTGCTGTCTAGGCCTATGATGAGATGGTGATGGCTTAGCCAATGCAGTACAGTTGTCATGATGCAACCATTCATCACAACGCTAGGTTCCCTTGAACAACCAAAACCATCTCGACACGAGACACGGCTTAACTAGATTCAACTGAACCATGCAGGTCAAGGCAGTTTATTGAGTCAAAGCCAAGTGTCCTCTGCCATGGCATTCCTGCACTGCGGTCCAACGTCAGCGGCACCAGTTCAACACAGACACAAAGAGGAGTTGAACTTCCGCTCATCCCCAACCAACAGGGACAATTCCATTCCCCGGCCGTCGGGCCCTACTGCAGCTTCTCACTTTCCCCCATGCTAGAAGGGGAGGAGGGGCGGGCAAAAAAAACCCCAACGTCGCAGCGGGAAAGGCTGGCGCGCGGCTGATGAGAAGAGGCGGTCTGCAGGGGGTGTAAGTTAGGGCTGGGGGGAGGCAAGGCGGCGGTGATGAAGGAGAAACTACGGAGACTTTTTCTGACAATATACATGTCTCTTTTTTTTCTCTACTATCATTTTCTGTTTTTAATTTCAACCTCTGATGCAACAAGGTGAGGCGAAACAGGGTAGATCCCAGGTATGAGTGATCGCCAACTTGGGGGAACAAGGGGGGGTGAGGAAGCTTGGGGCAGAAAATGACCCCAGCGAGAGAGAGAGAGAGCAGAGATTTGAGAAAATCCCATTCCCATCATTGATTGATGATCATTCAGGATCTGTCTCTTTTTCTACCTTGTGGGTATTAAAAAAAAAATGGGCTAGGTTTATGTATGTAAGTGACTAGTTACAGGAAGAAGGATTAGAAAGGGGGGTGTGTTGAACAAGGGGGGGGGGCGTTGTAACGTCAGCCGCCTTCCGCCTTTTTTCGATAGACTTGTAAAAAAAAGAACGAGAACGACTCCAGGCGGTGTAAGAGAAAAAGAAGAGACCTTGTTGGAATAATTGGTTCCTTTTCCACAGAAATGGTAAAAAAAGGACCATCAGAAACGGAGCAGACTCCCAGAAATGGGATGAGTCCGCATGCCAATTGTTCAAAATCTCTTGTAAATCCCACAACTTGACCCCGTAACTACTCATGCAAGTGTTCAATTACAGTATCTGTATCTACTTTTTCCACGCATATCACCAAAAATTGAGTCATCATGGACCAAAGTCCATATAAGAATTTTCTCAATCACTGGGCGGTGAAAGTAGGCGGTGTAGATGATGTAAAAGTAAAAAGGTACTGTAACTATGGAGAGGCTGTGTTACTTTTTTGTTTGTCAATTAACAGGGCATGGATGTTTTCTTGATGTATGTATGTGCGAGTCGAGTCACGCAGGAAATAATGCATGAGCACGTTCGTTTTTTCTTGTTAAAAATGCCTCCAACAGTTGAAAAGTTACCGGGCTTGTAAAAAAGGCGCAATTCTCTCGGTAGCTGGAGGTGGATCTTTTTCTCGGCAGTTGAGAAAGAAAAAAAATGAACTTGCCAACGTTTGAGACAAAATGTAGGGATAGACAAGACCAGACGAGCTTAACAATGAGCTCCGCTCAACTACAACACGAGCTGAAAGGTTGCGTCGATAGAAATGTCGGGCATCACAGCATGGCATGCCATGGTGGGAAAAAAAAACGCTGATGGGCACATGGGGACCCGGTTCGTTCACAGGACAGGGGGGGAGGAAGACAAGAAAAGGACACACTGTGTACCATCATGGCAAGGATCCCGGCCGGCTTCACCCCTTGACGGGATGGTATGTCATGGCATGGCATGGGACGAGAGGGGGGGGGGACGGGGCCCAGATGCCGGGGCCGTGGTCCGGTTGTGGATTCCCGGGTTCCGGACTGTTGGCTGTTGGCTGTTGTTGCTTCTTGACCGTTGTTGTGTAAGCTATGTACGGATACTTACCCAGAGACTCGGGCCAGCAACTATACCCGGCTCACTCTCCGCTCCGGAGCCTCGGGTTGTGCTTGTGCTACCAATTGTCGGTCTGTGCTTTGTTCTGTTCATGGTCTCGCTCGCCTTGCCTTGCCTTGCCCCAGTATCTGTGCGTAGAGACGGTCAGTCTGTCAATAGTCGAAACACTCGGACCTGTCAAGTGAGGGTCTAGTCTCGCTCGTACGCACGGGACCTAACAAGAGAGGGTCAAGAGGGTCTCGAAACATGACATGCTTGCTGATGCTGGTCCTTGTGCTTGCTTGCCTACTTGCTTGGTCAGAAACAATCAACCTCAAGCCAACTACAGCTTAAACTCGTGCAGTCGAGTCCCCCGGATCCCAACGTCCACCTTGAACACTGCCCCTCCATACTCTCGGCTCGTCCCTTCACCGTCCTCGTCCGCCGCCGACGTGATGACCAGCTCAGTTCCCACGAACTGCACGCACGTCGTGTTCCTTGTCGGCACCCGCACCTCGCCTACCACCTTGCCGGTTGGGTCGATCCTCAGCACGCGACCCTCTCCATACACCGCCTGCCAGAGGAATCCATCCACGTCCACTCGGAACCCGTCTGGCTCGCCTGGTCCGTCGTGCTCGTAGAACAAGCGCTTGTTCGACACCGTCCCCGCCTCAAGGTCATAGTCAAAGGCAAAGATCTGCCTCGCGTTCGAGTGGGTAAAATACAGCGTTCGGTTGTCAGGAGACCAACCAGGCGTGTTGGGAATCGTCAGGTCCGGAACTATCACCTCCTTTGACTTGGCGTCCATCCGGTAGAGTGCTCCTATTCCCATCATGTCAGACGGAACCTTGTCATGCGCCAGATGGATGGATGAATGGATGGATGGATGCAGTGCATCGCTGGCAGGACAACATCATCACTCACCCTCGACTTGAAAGGGTCCAAGCCCGAAATCTGTCATGGTCCCGATCCAGAACCGTCCATGAGGATCCACGCCGCCATCATTGCTCCGCAGGCGTTCGTTGTTGGGCTCATTGAATGGTTGAATGAGTTCCCATGTCTCCTTCTTGACGTCCAGCACTGCAAGCCCGTACTTGAGGCCCAAGGCGATGCGGTCCTGCGGATCTACTCCAGCAATGTTGGCCGTGACTGTGGGACAGACATCCAGCTGTGTCGTCCTAAGCGAGGACGGGCCCTCGGCAACATTCAAGTGATGTATCTGCTTCTTTTTTATGTCGACAAAGCGCAGCGTGCCTGTCTGCTCCTCATAGAACGGCCCCTCACCGAGGAGGCAGTGTGTCTCGAGCCAAGGCTTCTCTATCGTCCAGTGCTGAATATCGACAGTCATGATGGGCTATCCGTGAAGAGACGACGTTTATGAGTGAATTAAGAAGCAGAAGGCGAAATGGCGCGGGGCGTGCGATAAAGTGTCGTCCGGCGAATAGCGGGGTTGAGGCAAAGATGATGGTCTATGATGTATGACAGCTTTTCTCCGGTTCGGCCACGGTTCGGGTGAATAGGCAGCGAGTGGAGGCAATGGGCCCTTTGTAGGTAGACGGAGCATCGGCATCAGGCCTATTAGCGTATGAAAAGCACGCAAGCAACTGATAGCACAAGGAAGTTCGGGGAACATCCTGGACGAAAAGCTGCAAGTTGCCGTCGTTAACCATGTAGGGTGAGCGGCCGGAGCTCCTCATTCGGCCGCAGACCACGGAACGGAGCTTGCCCACCACCTCCGGCCCCGACAACGGGGGCCGCCGGGCCTCAGATCCGGATCCTGCCTTACGGTGCCTCCGCCCAAACTGCTCGATCTGGTCATCGCCACTGTGAGATGAGATGGGATGGATGGTGGCTGGGTCCTTTCCAAGAACAACCGTTCGCATCGGAGACTTCACCCGTGGACCCTCTCATCCTCCTAGAGTGAAATGGACGTCTTGTATCCACTTCCTTCACTCACCTTTCTTGTCGCAAGCACCTCCGACATCCCGCCCCCGATACGCCTTATTGCGAACGACCATGACTATCGCCGCAAGGCGTCCGCATGAGCTAGCCCAGTCACCATCAAGGGCAAGCAAACAAACACCCCTTTTTGGCCTTGTCACAGCAAACTCGGGTGGCCCGACCGCAGCGCCAGGACTTGATGTGGCGCTTCCTAGCCTTTCCCGCTGCAACAGTCCATCTCGTCTTGTGAAGCCGCGTCCCAGACTGTCGGGTCCGACGATCTGACAATGAAACGACGTAATTGGAGAAGAAGCGCTCGCTCGATGCTTGTGTAATGGGACACCTCCTTGTCGTCTGTGGTACGGCGCGCTTGCGACGACAAGGTACCCGTACCCGTGAACGCTGCGGTCTGCGAATGCTCTGTGCATCTTGCCTATAGTTTGCATCTTTGTCCAAACCAAAACGTCCAGAGCGAACGTCTCCCTGCCCGCTCAGAAGCATGAGCTTGCCATGTCTGCGCATTAGAGGACCCACGGCCTTCAAACCGCAACCATCCATGTGAGCAATGAGCCAAGCTCGTTTCTCCCACCTGCCTGCCACGCCGGCAGGAACCTAGGAGCTCCGTTCCAAGATCCCCCATCCAAGGCCTCGTCGTTATGTTGCTTTGTTCAGTTGCTTCACGTGGCATGAGGCCGCTGCGGCCGACCCCCACGTCCTGGTGCCGGAGTCAATTACGAATCAGAAAAGCCCGGCTGGAGCCCACCGCTTCTTTCTCCAGCACGGATGCTCCCTACTCATCCACCTCTGATCAGATGAACGATGGACGGGACGGCGTGTCCAGCGGGTGATGGCCCAGACCACGAACCGTCCTGGCGCACAGGAGCTCTTGAGCAGGGCAGGGTTGT
The DNA here is from genome assembly GCF_000151355.1 of Fusarium vanettenii 77-13-4. Classification (NCBI taxonomy): domain Eukaryota; kingdom Fungi; phylum Ascomycota; class Sordariomycetes; order Hypocreales; family Nectriaceae; genus Fusarium; species Fusarium vanettenii. Next base: position 3,145,228 of record NW_003315879.1, on the reverse strand, counting down.
TGAGGCGCGAGCCCTCTGACGTTGCTCGCACGTTCCCGCCTCCCGCCTCTCGCGCGCTCCCGCACTCCACAACTTGAATATCTGCATGTCAACCAACACAAACCCTCACGACGTACGTAGCAGAGCATAGCCCTACAGTATCGAACGAGCCTGCCCCCCGAGGATTGGGCACAGCGTCGACAATGCTCCGGGGTAGGTTCCCTCCTCCTCTTCCTCTTGGTCGAGCTTCATCTCCGGTTGCGGGAACACGGGGCGCCCATCAGGTCGTCATCGGGCAGCAACACCACCATCATGATGAGAAACTGGCGCACAAAGGGGACAACGCATCAAGGACAGCTCAACACGCAGTTCCCACATGTCCCTCAACTGGTGAAAAAACGCATGCAATGAGAGACACACGCTCACACCGCTCTACCCCGTAGCAGCGAGGTGCAGCAGCACGCAAAGAGGAGTGAAGCGGACGGGGCAACCGTTGGGTGACAGATGCCTACCAACGCCCCGACCTGCATCGACTCGGCATGCGGCGCGTGTGCCGGCCGTTGGTCAGTGGTGCATCGATGCATCGCTGCTGCGCTGCTGCACAGATGCAAGAGGGAAAGCCTGCATGAACCGGGCCCAGCTAAGACTCCCGGTGAACCGATGGCAGCAGAAAGACGAGACGACCTACTACGTAGCACGTCTCGGTTACAGTGACAGCGCACGCAGCGTGGTCGAGTGAGGTACCGCTGCTCCTCTACCGCCAGGCCAGGGCGGACTGACTGACTCGACCCAGCCCAGGGCCGCCTGCGCCAGCACATCCTGGCCCGCGACAAGACTCGACAAGGCGGATTAGGTGCAGGACGCAATGCATGCCATAGGTACAGACGTTCACTGATTAGCTGGCCGCGTTTCGCCTGGCTCACAGGCTCCTCGGCTGGCTGCTCGCCCTGACCGCCATCGTGGTCACGGGAGGCTTCGTGGGCCCATTGATCGCCGCTGCTAGGCCAGGGGTATCTTTCAAGGCTAGGCCAAAGGTCCAAGATGGCCAGTACATACTTGTCGGAGTGCTGATCACCTCAGCGCCCTCATCCAGGCGGGCGGTGGGGGGGGTTTGAGCAAGCAGGCCAACGTCCAGAGCATCAGCCAGGGTTATCATGGACTCGGATGAGGCGACAAGAGAGGGAACAAGTTGGAGAGAGGAACCCTTTCGAGACATGGGCAGGCAAACGGCGGCTAATTAATAATTCAACCTTGGTCGGAATATTAGCTCTTGGAGACCAGCGGAGGCCAAGTCATGTATGTACGGAAAATGGAGCCAACAATGCAAAAACTGCTAGGGACGGCCCGGCCTGAGGACGGGGATGAATGCAACCTGGGATGTCCTGACTTACCTACTCTGTAACTGGCAAGAAGGCACCTGGAAGCTGAAGCAGAACTAGAAGAACCCATGAGGACGAGTCCTGCAGGTAGGGATTTGGCCTGTTCGTCCCAGAGATTGCCTATTTCCTTGCCGTCGTCTCGTCTCATGGGTTCTCAGGCGCCGTCGTCCGTAGCTCGTGGCATCTCTCTCGTTCAGGTCTCGACGACTAGGAAGGGCCCCATCTTCGGGAGGTATGAAGTCAGTCATGCACGGTGTCTGCAGCCTGTCGTCGAAGCCTGTCGAGCTTCCATCCGCCTCGGTAGGCAGTTGTATCCATGGTCCAACGTCCCTCGTAGGATTCACCAAAAGTCCGGCCCCGCATTACCGAGACCGCCACTGCGCAAACCCATTTCCCACACTCCATGTTAATCGCGCCAGTTCTCAAGAGTCGGAGCTCGGGCATTGAGATCGCTCGTGAGGCATCCCGCTCAAGATTGGTACATATCCTCGACACCCCCCGCCGCCACCGACACAACTTGACTGGGTGTAAGTGCAAGGGTGCCTGGCTAGGCACAGCACTCGAGGGCCGCTCATTTCGCCGCTGCGGGCCATGAAACCAACAATCAGGGTAACGCTAACAGGCTGTCTAGCAGATGAGCCATGGAGCTGGACCTGACGAGAACTGGGGCAGAGCTTTATTCTTAGCTAGACATGTCTAGGCCTGCGGCAGCCGTCGATGCCAAACACGCCCCGTTCCGTGGCTCTCAACGCCGCAAGGCGGATGGCGGACGAGTCACCGCGGGCGCGACGTGATGTGACGATGGTGCAAGCCACCTGTCGTCAAACAACGCGAGGGCGCTGACCCATCTCATTTCGCTGTCCTCGCGGATTCATTTCCTGGAAACTTGTGACGAGCCGCCCGTTGACAATCACATCCGTGACAGTTGAGGCGACGTCACATCACCCTGGTCATCAATAAGCCATTCACACGACGTTGCATGCAAAGTATGTCAATCTGATCTAGGGTTGGCTGTGCCTTGAACGGTCATCATACCTGTTCCAACGTTTCTGGGGCATGTTTGCTTTGTGCCTCTCCTTAGCCACCCAATTGATGTCTGGTGTCCCATTCCTCGACCTGGAGCTAACCTTTTCGCCAGGACCGCCTGTGTTGGCCATGACATCGACATACAGACATTGTACATGCCTAGCGGCGGATTGCAAAAGGCGGAGCAATCTACAGCATGTTAGCATGGTTGCTCTCTCCAAATAGTCCTCACCCTGGATCGCCGCGGCACTGCTCAGGTAGCCTAGCTTCATCCTTCCCCAGTGTCATGGCGTCCTCAGATGACCGGCGGTGGTTCTGTTCGGGAAGAGATCTGACCTTGCCGGTCCAGATCATAGTCCGTCGCGATCTGGTCTGTCCGCCCGCGCGTGACATCGTCGATAGGTGCGCAATGCCGTGCCGGATCGCAAAAGCTTCCTAGCTCCGAGTCCTACCGTTGTCCCGGTACGCGCGCCTGTGCCAGCAAGAGCTCCGGCGTCGACGCAATGCAGGTGGGCCTTGCCGCCTGGGACAACTGTCGTGGATCCGGTTGCATGCTGCAGGCGGGCCTTGCAGCTCACAGACCAGGATCTTTCCCCGGTAAAGTCCCTGGCTATGCCCTAGCACCGTGGCCCGTCAGAAATGTTGTCGTTGTTCGATGTGCCTGCGTGACTGGGATCCCCGGTTGGCCGATGCACCCACACCCCTCGGCCATGGTACCGGATATCACCGCTCCAGGGGTTCTGGTGAGGATCAAAGCCGGACGAAAGTGAAAGGAGCATGCATTGGGAGACACGTGCTTCCTCTCAGCATTCCATGTGAGGGGTATGATAGTTTTGGTGGCGCCCAAGCCCAGGCACCATCTCGCTATTCAGAATGTTAGCGCTGGTAGTGTGTCTGCCATGAGGAGGATGATGTGCCTGGGATCCATTGGAAGGCTGCCAAACACCTACTGCGTCGCACTCCGCATCTCGGGCTATAGCATCATCGTTCAGATGCTTAGCTTCAGGCTCAGACAAGGGCTGAGAACCAAGCCAAGTTCCTCAGCAACGCCGCAATCCAGAGCCAGGTTCATTGATGGGGTGGGCGGCCGCGGATCGTGCTGGGGAACAGGGGGATTCCGCCCTTCCGCGCGGACGGTAATTCGTGGCGTGGCTCGTGTGGAAGTTTGAGTTGAAAGAGATGAGGCGAGAGCGAGGCATGCATCCGTGCTCTGTACGAATTGCTGGGATGACAGCAAATGGCATTGGCGTAGCTGGCGTAGCTGAGTGCTGACTGAGAAGAGTTCCATCCCTGAAGGGAGTCGAGAACGGGATCGGATCAAGGTCTGGTGGTGGAATGGAGTGGAATGGACGGGAGCTTGTTCCTGCCTTACACCAGTTGGTGGACGTTGAGTTTGCCCTGCGCCTGCCGTTGCGGACCGTTTCCTACCCAGTTGGAAGGTGCGATGCGGTTCGTGGAGGGCTCGCTAAAAATCTTGCCAGGCATTGTCGAGCAAACTTTCTTTGATGCTCCATCAATCATTGATTGCATCAACAACTCGAGTCCCTCTTGATCCCGTATTCTCGTCAATTCGCCCAGTCGTGATGCCACGGGGGGCGTGTGTTTGTCTCTCATCCAAATCTGCAGCCCTCTGCTTTTGCGCCTCCCCGTCTACGACATCTGTCTCCTTTCTGTTCCACTCACACGTCTCAAGGCAAGACAGGACTCTCTCCCATGTGGCCTTGGTGGGCGCTGCAATGCCATGTCATCTCGAGGCAAGACAGGCCTTTCTGTTTCTGTCTGTCCGTGGGGTTTGCAGTGTGATTAATCGTGTAAGTGACGCGCTTTCCTTTCGAGGCCAGCAAAGGTTCGACCGACTGACTGACGTGCCTGGCAATACTTGCTGCACATGGACATGGACATGGCCCTGGCTGAGATACAGAAACAGAAGCAGAAACGTACAGGCACCCCAGCCTAGCCAACAATGGGCAGACAGGGAGACCGAAAAGACTCGCAATTAACTGCTCCCAAGGGAACCGGGACCTTGCAAGGACTAGCCAGGATCAGCTAGGTCCGCACCACCCAAATCCATGGCCATGGGCGCGATGGCGATCTTCGTTTTCCTTTGGCTCCCCATGCCAGGTCGCTCATGTAGCGGCTCGCTCGCTGTTGGACGTCTTGTTGTCGTCTCTTTTCTCTTCTGCAAGCCCACCTACTCGTTGCTTTTTGGGTCTCCCGAAGGCGCGGTCGTCACCGCGTCTAGCCCTCTTTCAACTTAGATCCACGGTCCACTTCGCGCGCCAACTAGTCGCCCGCCACATGACTGGTCCTTGCTCTGCCGCCTGTACTTGACGGGCAGCATCTGCTGGCATCTGCATCTGCAACTGGATCGAGAATCAGACTGCGAAGGTCGGAGTGCCTTGGTCAGGGGCCGCCGAGGCTCTGAGTGACGTTTTGGGCACAGATGGACCTCACTTGAGCTTGCGCGTGAACCACCTGCGCAGTGCGTCGTGAGTTGGTCGCCGTCACTTGCGTCCGGCCGTGCCCACGTCTACTACTTTGGCATTTCCGTTGACCGCTCTAGTTTCTCGGGCTCCGTCTCCTTGGTAGCTAGCCGGCGAGCCGGCCTCGGGCTAGATGGGCGGTGTCGAGCTTAGCTCTGGAAGGCTGCCAGTTGTACTCGATGGAACTTCAAGTGAGGCCAGCTTCTATTCCGCAGTATCGGTGGCCTCGGACTCCCATTTCCGTCGTCTCCTGGTCTGTCAAACAGCCCAGCTTCATGACTTGTCTTTACATACTCTCTACATGATGCCACTGACAAAGAGGCGGACAGAAGTTCTGCCACGGGCTGATCTAGGGTGCGGTTCGAAGCTACCTGCCTACAGTACCTACCTACACCGACAGCCCTCATGGAGGCAGAAGAAAAAATTGTCATGACGGGCAAAACTACCGGTAGCTCCCCGTCCTTTATTAGGGCCCCGGTCGTCTAAGCCCTGCTGCGGTCTTGGCGACCGCGGAGTCTGCAAAGCAAGCAAGGGCAGTGGCACGCAACCCCTGGTAAATGCTTGCTGCGTCTGCTGGTCTTCAAGACCCTGGTCAACACGTTCTCCCTGGTACCTACCAGCAATCACCTCGAGAGAGAGCTCGTTGTTGGGCCCCCAGAACTAGCCCCAGCTTAGCCCCGGCCTAGCCCCAGCTTCTCTCGCTATAGACCGTGGCCTTGCCCAAAACCTGCACCCTGGGCCAGTTAGTTGATGCTCGCTCGTCGAGAGCCGGGGCCATCCAGCTCTGGGGCTTGATAAGGCGCGGCACCGGGAGCAGCTCAAGGCCTGCATGGATGGGATCCGTACCCAGAGCAAATAAAGAATACCACACAGTGTGGCTCTCTCCATCTCGGTGCCCCATCTGCTGGGACTCGCTTCTCATGGGTGTTTTTCTCTTGTTTGCGCTGCAGAACGCCAGACAACATCTTACATCACTGGGCGTTCCCTGACCTAGCTCTGCTTGTTCTTCTTCTTCTGACTCTTTTCTCTCTTCTTACTCTGTCAAAGCCTTACGGCCCAAGGCTACCTAGCCCACTGTCAGCCTTCCCATCTGTTGACGTTACCATACCTTGTCTCCTGCTGTCATAATCACCAACTCCGAGTTGACTCGGTCACAGCTCTGGCCCCATCCAGCCTACCCAACTCCAAGCTCTTGTCCAGCCAGCAGACCCGGCGTGGGCACCAAAACACATCACATCCAATAATTCGGATTGCGAGGCGAGAGGATTTGCTCAGACTGGTGGTCCTCGCTCCACGCCCCATCGGCCATTCACAGCGACGAAACTCCCCTTGAGCTGTATGATTTGCTGGTTAGCCTGCACATTGGCTATCCCCCTGTCGGCGTTCCGGTAACCACACTTGCACCGTTCATCATCCTCGACGACCTGCTCGTAAGTGAGCCAAGCTGTGTTCCCCGGGGCTACCCAGAATCTCACATATCAGATCCATCGTGGCGACCTGTGCCGCGCCGCCTCGACCTGTTGATCATTAGCTGGTTGACGTACTGACCTGCCATTCCTCGGACTGGACTCGACAAGCCAACGTCAAAACCCCCCATCTCCCCCATCCTAGCTCGAGTGGCCCAAGCAGCATCGACTAGGGTGATTCTTAAATCAAGTTGTTCTGGGCCTTGACCCTCCTCCATCCTTCACGGGGACAGCGTTGTCGGTTGCAAAGAAAAGGGTTGGATCATCTAACCCAGTCGCAACAGTTGACTTGCTCTCTCCTCGAAGCATTCGAGACAGGACACTGCGGTAGCTTCACATCACCGGGACTGTTTGGGTATCAATCCCATCGGGTCCCCAAGAACAACACACCCAACCTGGCGATCCAGACGACAAGCCTGTGGCCGCAGGCACAGCCATCTCAGGGCAGCCCTGACTCTGCTGCAACAGACTCAACCGGCGCAACCCCCAACTCGCCGCGGACGCCATCGACACCGAGTTGGCCCTCCCAGCACTTTTCTCTGCAGAAGCCTTCCAGCACCCAGGACAGTCAACAGCCGTCCTTGACTGGGGCCGGGGAGGGTCAATGTGCCGGCCCTCGTGGCCAGGTGTGCACAGGCGATCTGGTCCCAATGTCGCAGACTGGACCTGCGTCTCGCCATGCCTCACGCCGCTCTTCGAGGTCACCAGCGGGAGACGAACAAGTCTCGCCCTCCTCGACTCGGTACGGGCAACCCGGCGCTCGTGACACGCGTCAGGACTTGAGCAGCGTCCCGTACACAAATGGGGAGAACAGGGCGCATCAGGTTCAGCCGAGGACTTTGGGTGTTCACAACATCCTCAACCCTCTGGAGCCCCAGCTGCTCAGTTCAGGGGCCAGCGGTCATCTCCATACAGCAGTTCGACCTCATGACGGCGAGTTACCGGCCGTAACTCCTGGGTCAACTCCTGGACCTTTCCCAGCAGCGCGACTGTTCCCAGCTGCTCAACCTGCTTCGATCTCGCTTCCGGGCACGCCTGTTGGGCCTCTGACGCCCCTCGGTGGTCCTTCATCGGAACGCAACTCTCCAACCATGGCATTTCCTTTCCCTGCCGTGAACAACCCTAGGCGGAAACCCAGCCCAACTCAACCTTCTCGAGCCATGAGTCTTAGCCATGGACCACAATCAAATCGCGATTCCGAAGTCCGCCAATTACCCCCGCACAGTGTTTCCCCAGCTAAGCGGCCCTACGAAAGCGAAGTCCTGGAAGAGACTACCAGGTCTCACTTCCCAGGTCTGCAACATCTTCCCGGCATGCCCTCAGGTCCTCCCTCAGCAATGTCGACTCCAGGACGATCTCTCTCGCAGTCGGCAATCCCTTCTCCAGGATCACAGGCACCTCCCCCTATCTTGCCACCAAGTACCGCTTCAGGTCGCCCGCAGCAACCTCCGATGCCCCCGCAAGGGCCATACCCTCCCAACATGCAGGTTAATCGACAATTCCCAGGTGCAGGCCCTAATGAGGCTTCCTCGCCATGGACTGAAACAATACGGAGGCACGGCATGGGAATGGGAGGTGCTCTATTCGGTGTTGAAGGACAACAAGCTTTCATGACTCTTCCAGGAAGCGATACTCCGATTGCCGTCCCAGTTGATTTCTCTCAAGCATCTAAGAAGGCAGACGAAAAGCGACAACGAAATGCGGTGGCTTCAACAAGGCATCGCAGGAAGAAGAAGATCCTCCAGGAGGAGAATACTAAACAATTACAGGAGCTTCGGGACGAGAGGAGGATGATGGAAATAAAGATCGAGGAGTTGACACAGCAACGGGACTTTTACCGAGAAGAACGCAACCGATTGAGAGACATTGTCGCGCAAACACCGTCGATTAGTGGCCTCGCGGTTGGGCCGCCAAGTCCTAATTTTGCGAGCGGCTCTTTTACCGATACGAGCTCGCTTCAACAGGGACCTCAAGGCTATGGGGGAGATCCTTCGACGGGCGAACGACCAGCACAGCGCCGGCGAACCGACGACCGACCCGAGTTCTCGATACCGTCCTACGGATCTCCTGCGAGCATACACCCCGGAGCATCTCCGAGCGGGCTACCACCTATGCAAGGCCCTGGTTATGGAGGCCCATCACGGCCATCGTCTGCAGCATCATCCACCAGCGGTGAAAGGCTCCCGCCGTTGAGGGCTATGGACGGCAGGCCGCCACCTGTCCCGGGGCAAGGCCAGGTGCAAGAGCAGGATCCTCGGACTGGCCAATGGGTTTCAGTTCAGCCGCGTGTTCCAGAAACTGGGTGGGCAACTCGGGACGCGCACCGAAGATGATAGGGGTGGGAGAGGAGATGATTGACGAAGTCGACACAAGAGGCATCACCTCGCTTCCAAACCAGGAAGCCACCGAGAGCGGACTTTCAGCGTCTCAGACATTATGAGTGCATCCTCTCAATGAGGTGCAATTGCCTATATGCCATCATCTACTATATAATATTGGAGTGGTTCTGGTTCTGGTTCTGGGTCCGGTTTGGGGGCTAGCGGGTGGGATTTTGGAAGACGCATTATTGTTGGGCAACCGACGCCATTTCCTTGTGCTTTTATGCTGGTTTCTTTTTTCATTTCATTGTTGTTGTTTCTCTATCTGGATTATATGTCTTTTCTTAACGGAGTTGGATATTCCGCATGTACTGGAACGTTTCTCTTTTGTTAACCTAACTGGTGGCGGCTGGATGGAAGGATGGTGAAAGCGTGTGTTTTTTGCTGCGTACTTGTCCATTCATTTTGCCTTGAGGCTGTGTTTCAGAGCCTCTACCAAGCCCAGATTACTATTACAGAAACAGGTCTTGCTACAGATTGGTTTGTTGTTTATTTGTTTTCCCTCCATGTTTTATCATTTCTTCATTGTTAAAGACACTGCTCTGCTTGTCTTGTTTTGCTTGGACATGGCATAAAACCAACGGAGTCACTCGTTTCGACAGCACCTTGCTTTGGGGCAAGGCACACTGGATCAGGGGGAGGGGATAGGGATAAGCCTCGCGAGAGGTGAAAATCAAGGAAGAAAAAATTGGTCAAATCACTGGTATTTTGGGTGTCCTCTCTTGAATTGGTCAAGAATGGATGTCCGGTCTGTCGTTACCTGGAGAGGCATTTCTTTACTGTCACGGCTGGCTCTTGTTTTTGCGCGTTGTCTCTTACCGGGAAACCCACCCATTGATACCAGATTGTACTTGTCTTGTTTTTGGTTTACTTTTTCTTTTTACTTGCTTAGTTAGTATCGATTTGTACTCTAGCTGCCGGCGGGATGGGACAGGAGTTCTCTGGGCCATTCTCCTTCTGTTTATCCTTTAGGGGGTTGTTGCGGATTGATACCTGATACCCTGGGCGTGTGCTACTGGATGGAAGAAGGAAAGAATAGGGATGGAGGATCCATACTAGGGCGAACAGCACTAGAGAAGAGACAAGATCTATCTATATCATGATGGCTGCCTTGTGTGCAATGCAAGTGACGCTCAGACTGTGTGTTATCGGTGACTGCGTATCGAACAAGGTAATTACGTATTAGGAGTCGGCATGAAACTAGAGGAGAAACTGAAAGATCTGGCAGCGGCGTGGCGTATCTCTTAGGGGGAGATCATCATGTACGTAAGAAGCAGGGCGATAGTTGACAAGTCGCATTAGCAAGAGACCACTCGGGCACACAAGCATGGCTAGCCCTTTCTACAGTGTGACAGGCCCAAAGCGGGTTTTTCACGAGAGAGGGAGAGAGAGAGAGATTGATGATGAGAGGCTTTAGTGTGGCTTGCTGCAGCCCTCAAATGCAGGCCTGCGCTGGACACCATGTCTGTGATGGTGAGTGCATGAAGCTTGCAGGGGGTGTTTGGGTCAAGGGGAGTGGGAGGGAAGAGGGGGGATATTTGCTTCTTTTACCTGTGTTTTCTTGTCTCAGCCAGGTGCAGTTTTCACACGTTGCCGCAGCATGTTTTCTCTCTTTTTTCTTGTGTTACCTGCCTGCCCTGGCAGAAAGGGCTTGTCTGTCGTCACATCCTCCAATCTCGGGGATTGACCGGGGGGGAGTGTTTCCCTCTGCTTGGGTAAATTGGCGTAGACTATCATATCATCTGCAGGTGATAGAAAGTTGCCTGCCCGCCCTATTCCTCGTGTCGCGGTCGGTCTATCGGTCGGTGTTCCATGTAAGGCATTCATACATCACGTTCCATTCAAGGGGGCAATCTCGATTTCCCATGTCGTCTCTTCCAAGATGGGAATAATTCGAGTGAAGATGGAGGAAATCCAGGCACGTTAGGTACCCACTTTCTTTTTTTGTCTTTTTCTCTTATGTCCCGTAAAGAGGTCGGTCCCACTGATGAGAGATGGGAATCTTTCATCTTTTCACCCCGCGCATAAAGAGACGAGAAAAGGGCCCCCCACACTCAGATCGCGCCATCCCGCGTTCCTGGTAAACTCAACTCAAGTCTCAACCCCATCCCCGACTATGGAAACTTTGATTGTTACATCATGTTTCTAGCATCATCCTGGCTCCTTTAAACGCCCCTCGTCCACCCGCTCGGCGCGGGATCGGCATTGGTCTCCAAGGATGAGGCTGCTTGCTTCTTGTCTCTCCTGTGCCAAGTAAGAGACGCTCCTCGAACCGTCTGTACTGTGAGGGTGTGCATCGTCCACGCATGTCTCAGTGCGTATTCTTCATCAGCAGCATCTTTTTTTCCCCGCAACGGCAGCGAGATGACTGAGGTGTCCCCTCCCATCGGGTTCTGCATATGCGTGTCTGCCGTCGCTCTTTCATGACAAAAAAGGGCCTGGCTTGCGAGATGCAGGCTGAATTTGCTTTTTTCCCCCTCCGTCTCTCTTTTTGTCCGTGGTTTGCAGCCTCCGCATCATCTCATCTCGCAGCGCAGCGTAGGGCCAACAACCACACACATATGCGCGCGCACAGGGAAAGCTTCGCAGCAGCCCGTGGTCAACTGACGACAGCTTGCTTACCTATCGCGGCGACAACAACGCTAATCGACGGGCGTGAGCTGGCTCAGCTCAAGTGGCTGTGTTTGCTTTGAGACCATGGATGCCATCATCTCCAGCCAAGCCAGTCGCCCGCCCACGGGGGTGGTCTTCGGTAATCCATCCCATCCTGATGCCGCTTGCCAGGCGCCCTGTCCCAGTGATTACATCCTGGCCGTGTATTCGGAGACTAGTTCGGACTAGGGGCCCTGACGATCTCGAGTGTCGTACGTGTGTGGACCATGATCATCATGTTCGGTTCGTGGGGCGCGCCGTTGCAGGCTGAGCTGATGGCCAGGGTCGCCTCGAACGGCAGACATGGCATCAACTGAACTCGGCCGCCGGCTCTCCACCCTGGCCGAATAGCGACTCTATACAGAAGAGAATGGCACGACTTTTGCCAGCCGCTCATCTACAGCCCGTTGGCCCCGCTGGTTATTTCCCGAGAAGCAGCACCAACAGGGAGCTAAGCAGCAAGCATATCGAACCTTGATGCAATCACCAGCCGCAGGTGCCGCCAATATCCTCGATCCTGTTCTCTCAAACCCATCTCGCCTCGTGCCATCCATCCCGCGTGCTCCCTCCAAAATGCCATTTCAGTTGTTGATTACGGTCCACCTATGAGGGAACTTGATTAACCTCTCTACAGCAGAAATCGAAACACTTTTTTTGTGCTCTTGTCACATTGGTTGGTTGAACGTTGTGGGACTAGGGCTCACGCGACTTGTCGACATCCCGCGCTTTTGGAGATTCTACGAATGGACTGGCTCACACGAGGGAAAGAGTCTGGCCAGACTTGCCTGCGGGACTTTTTTTTTTCCTACTTTCCCACTTCGCGCCGTGGGGGGGGGGGGGGGTTGAAGACGTGTCGAAAGCATTGCCAGAGGCCTCAATCCTGGTGGGACCGACGCTCCCTCTCGACACTTTTAGCTTTGGGTGCCGAGAAGGGTTGGGCACGAAAGAGCCAAGGACCTTTGTCGAGTGTTTTCGGCGATTTAATGAAGCACAGGGGAAGGTCTGGCTCGGTCTGGACTTGAAATTGGGACCTGGTGAGATGTTTCATGTTGCATTCGACGACGCCATCTCGGCTGAAGCTGAACACGAAGAAACACGAGGCCAGCAAGGTAGGTGAGAGGTCATGTACGTCGTGACTAGACCATTTGCTATTTTGGACCAGAGCAAGTTTTCCTGCCTTCGCCTTAGATCCGAGACGGATTCAAGAGACGAGTGTTCTGAGGGCACGTGGGCAGTGGTAAACCCATCGACTCTGTACGAACGTTTGGCTTTCAGTTCTACTTGTCAAATGCATATCCATTTTTTATAAGTGAATTACTTGACCATAATATTCAAGAACAGTCATTGTGGTCTTCTCCTGCTTTCTTTGCACAGGTATGACAAGAGTATCCCTTGATTGAGTGCCTATGTAATGCTGTAACTCGGCCTTATCGCAAACCCAAAAAGAGGTTCGGGTAATAAGGCAATGACTGGTCATGAGGATCATGGCAATTAATGGGATGAGGGCAATATATTGAAGCGGTTGCTAACGTTACAGTCAACTACAACAAATTCTGGATATATCGCAACGCGCAGCATCATCACCACCCAACCAAAATGTTGCCCAAGGCATAGTAAAGGTATCAAAAATTCGACACGCTGTTCTTGCCGCTGCGCCTGAGAAAGGACCTCTGCTGTAATTAGGCCAGGTGCTGTGGTTGAGGGGTGAACAGGGAGTAATTCAAGCTAGCACAGCCCATGGCGCTGAGGGCTGGACTCATTGGGAGACGGACATTTTAAGCACAAAGAGGCCAATCAAGGGCATGGAATGTTTCACGGCATTTTAACCATTCAAAATTCCCGAGATTCAAGCCTACTGCACATCAACGGTTGGTCCAAGTCTCTTGTATTTCAATACTTTGGTTCTAGACCAGTAGTTCAAGACGCCAATTAGCCAGGCCCTGGCTCTTGAGTATCCCCAGTCCAAAGGCTCACATTGTGTCTGAATGTAAGTTTCTCACCAGAAACGTCATTTATGAATAGTTATAATACCAACTGAGCATTTTTACCATTCTACAGACAAGTTTCGACACAATTGTCAAGCCAAGTGACGTCGAGCGTTGAAGTCAAGCCACAGTACGACAGTGTCAACGCCACATGTGGCTGTGACCTTCCATTCCAGGTTTCCCTGTTTGTCTAACCCTGTCATCATCGCGCCTGACCAACCAGAGGAGCTTCCAGCTAGAACATCTGGCCTCGAGCTCCAAACTTGGCGTCACTCAACACCAAGCAACCCCCGCGGTCACTTTTCGCACACAAAGCGCCTCTAGTCGCATTGCATTTGCGCTTCTTGCTTCTTTGCGCAGTTTCGTCGCCTTCTCAACTTCGCATAGTCCCTCCCGTCAGCAGAGGCCCTGCCTCATCGCCATCATGGCCCCGCCATTCCCGCGCGCGAGCATAGAGCTCGACTACCCCCTCTACGCCGTTGACTTTGACCCTGAGGACTCTACTCGCTTGGTAGTTGGAGGTGGAGGTGGAGCTGGTCGATCTGGAGTTGGAAACAAGATTGTGAGTTGGCTGTTCTCAGTGGCATTGCGAACTGTAGCTAACCCGAGTCGCAGACTGTTCTCGAGACCCTGTCACAGCAAGAGCTCCGCATAGCTGGAGAAATCGACCTTTCCCGCGATGAAGACAGCGTCATGTCCCTCGCCGTCGGCTCGCACAAGGGCAAGACGACATACCTCTACGCCGGCGTGAACTCGAGCCACGACAGTATCGCAAAGGGCAAGAACGAGCACCTCCGAACCCTTGCCATCGAGCAGTCCAAGGCTCGCGCCGCGGCCGGGACTAAGATTCCCGACTCCAACATCTCTGAGCTGTCGCGCGCCGCACTGTTCGAGAACCCCGATGCCGACATGTATCAACGTCTGCTGCGAGTCGCTGGGCCGGTGGGCGCTGCCGCTACTGCGATGGGTAAGGAGCATCAATTGGCTGTTTTCGAAGCGTCTGGCGCTGCTACCAAGCTGCGTGGCGTCTTGGAGCTGCCAAAGGAAGCCGAGGATTTGGATGTTGTGCAGACCGGAGACAACGAGTTTCAGGTCGCATACTGCTACAAGTACGAGCTGTATCTTGTCAAGATCGGCGCGAAGGAGAGCAGCGACCCAGAATTGGTATACACGATGCCCGACGACCATGGCGAGCGACCCGTGTTCCGGTCGATTCGTTATCTGAGCCCCAATTTCCTCGTGGCTGCTGCCAACCTCCCCAAGCGAAGTGGTGTTGTGCTTCAGGGATATAGACTGCCCTACACAGGCCATAAGGGCGCCCGGTTGGCTGTCAGCGCCCGGATACCAAGAAAGATCTCTGCGACTGCTCTGGCTGTGGCTAACTTGTCTCCTCCTGCGTCGCCTGGAGCTCCAGTTGGCGAGGCGCAATTCATTATCGCAGTTGCGGGCCACGACTCTTCACTCTCGCTCTACACAGTTGATGTCATTCCAGGTGCTTCTATAGAACTCCTGTCCAAGCTCTGGCCCCTGTATACTCTCAAGGACGTCCATGGCACCGACAATATCACCGGTCTTGCGTTTTCGACCTTTGTCACTCCCAAGACCCATATCCGCCAGCAGTTCATCAAGCTCGCCAGCATCTCCCTCCAAAAGACGGTCGCTGTTCACAGCATTCCCCTGCGGAAACACGTTGACAAGGCCCCGCGGAATAAGAAGGGACCTCCTCGCCCGACCCGTTATGTTACTGCCATGAAGTCGCGTGGTCCATCTTTCCGCCCAGTTGCCATTGCTCTGGCCATTATCGTGCTCATCCTTGCCGTCATCGGCCAGTCTATCCTCGAAATATATGGCGTCGGCCGCCCGATCCTTCACGCGGAGAAGTTCCTCCCCTCATGGCACGGGACTCTCCGGGATCCTGCGCATCCACCGGCTGCCTTCCTGGCCGAAGATTTCTTGGCCAAGCTTGCCGGCCGAGATACCCTCAAGACCGATGCTGGTGAGACCCTTGTGGTGTACGAGGGCGAAGCGCCTCCTGCAACTGCTGAAGGAGACGACGCCTCTGTGCCAAAACTTCAACTCGATGTCCACGAGCCATCCGTCCACGGGCCCGGCAAGACATGGGAGGAGCTGGGCGAGAAGCAAAAGGAGGCGTGGAAGGCCCGTCTTAAGGAGGCTGGCGCATGGACGCAGGGCATGGGTGAGAACGTGTTCAAGGGCATCCTGTTTGGCGAGCTCGCTGGCGCTGTCGGCCGTGCTGTCGCTGGCTAAATCTGTACTATACTACAGCTCTGGAATGTGGAGGATGGAGGCAACATGTATGTATGTATTTGAGAAACGGGACCATGTCATGATAGTGCTTAGGAGTTGTCTAGGGGCGCATTTGTTTTGCTCAGATCGTAATAGTTATTAGTCAGTGATAGTAGATACTAACAAAGACTGTGTATGTGTATAGCATGAATGAGATTACAGATGTTGATTAGTTTGCTTTGGTGTTGCACGTCGTCAACCATCTGACTGACAGGTATATTCTCTATTGGATCTTCAATTCGGTAATATAAAACCCATCTTCGAGATAAACATCCTTCAACTCATATGACACAACGTCTTATAGGGGTTACCTCTTCCAACGGCTGCGGCAGTTCCCTGGCATGTATCTCGCCACGTCCATATCCAGCGTCATCTTGACCTCGGGACAATATGACCAGATATGTTGCCTCAGCTCAGGAGTTCCCCAGATGGGTGCGTGAAGCCATACTCCTCCACCGCCAGTATGATAGCCCATGGGCTCGTAGAATCCCTTCCAATCATCAATGCCCCCGATGTTCTTGGTATCCTCAATAGTCCCATTGCTTCTCATCTTGTCAACCTTCTCAGGTGGACCACTGTGTAACTCGCCTGAAAATGTCAGAGATACGCTTCCATTGGCTAACTTGGCGTCAGGGTGGTGAGCTAGACGTTTTGTAAGCCAGACATCCTCTGGTTCAGTATTGTGTGGACGCTGAAGGTTTCGGAGGACGTCTATGATACGACTAACTCGGCGGAGTGAAAGGCCCCCATTGCCTCCCCAAGCAGAGTTGGGATTCCAAGGTGCACCGACCCAGTCGTATTCGAGATAGTCGTCGAGGTCATGCTTGCTGTTTGCGCAGATGATCGAGTCCGTCTGAAATACCAGCAGCCACTCGGCAGGATGGAGCACCTTTTCGTATAGCCACAAGTTTGTGAAGAAGCGACTGACCATTTCCTGGCTTTGAACGCTCATATTTGAAGGAACGGGAGTCAATGCGAGTTTGCCTTGGACAACTCGTTGGCGGATGGCGAAGGAGTTGTTGATGGCTTCGATAGAGTCGTAGGAGCCCATGAATAGAAAGGGCCAATCTGGTGGAACGACGGAGATGAAGTGTAGGATCAAGGGAGCCAGTATTGGGAGTGGACGTGTTTCAACCAGCAGGGCGAGCTTGGAGGCGTTGAACTGGGGCTTCGAACTGGGTAGAAGGACTCTAGACGTCGTGGTATTGAGGGGATATAACACGGCAGTGAGGATCCTGACCACGGCTGATTAGCTTCTTTCTAAGTCGTTCGGATCGTAGAGGTCGATCAAGAAATTTGTTCTCATTCCCATTCAGGGAAGACTTACATCAAGGTGATCAGAACAGCCACCAGCTTCAAGCGACAGGTGAAGTTGGAAGGCATCTTGGCCTGAGCATTTGTCAATGAGACCTTTTCCATCTCTGTTGAAGCAGATAGAAACAAAGCTCCCGCTCGTTTGGCCGATAATGCATTTCTCAAGGATTCATCTCAACACCTTCTAGATGTTGTTGATGCCATGACTGCCGTGTGCAGCAACCTCGGGTGGCTCCTTCCCATTTCAAGTCACAACCAACCCGGGCCAGTGACCAAGGTTTCAACGACTCCAGACATTTTCTTCTCTCCGTATTGTTCCTTTCATTCAACTATCTTGGGAGAGATTGGCCCTTTCTCTTTACTCAACCTCTTGATGTTGCGTTTCGCTTCCTTCAACATGATTGGCATTGCCTCTTCCACAAAGCTTCGCATGATCCTCTGTCTCTCTCTGATCCTCACGTAAGGCCTCACCGATTCAAAGATGCATTGAACTGCTGACGAGTAATTGCAGGTGGTGGCTTGCCCATCTCATACCGCGTTTTTCGCCAAGTCTCGGTGAGCCAACCTCACCGCCAGACGGTCAAGCAGAGGCCATGGTCCACCTGGAATCCAATAGCAACTCTCCAACGCAGTACAACATGTCTAAGCTGGCCCTGCTGATCGAACCGAGACCGAGTCCACATCTTGCCCCCCTGGTTCTACACATGATGTCGGTTGTGCCGCGAGATTGGCCCTTCTTGATGATCGGTTCTCAACAGAGTGTTGCCCTAGTCGCACAGGCACATGCAATACAGTACCGACAGAGGAGAGGAAAGATCTCTTTTCAAATCATCTCCAGCTTATCAATCGCTGAGGATAAAGATTATTCCTCTAGCCTATTGACTGACCCGAAATTCTACGAAAGCCTTCCTGGGGTAGAGTGGATATTGAGATACGAGTCAGACAGCATCCTTTGTGCCAACTCTCCGAAAGGTCTAGACGAGTTTCTAGACTCAGATTGGACTAGCTTGGGATCGTAAGTCTATCTGATATCAGATGGGAATCTCATTTCATATCTAACAGAACTTGTTTAGAACTGATGCCGCTTATCTCGGCGGTAGTGGAGGATTATCACTTCGAAGGATCTCAGCCATCCGACGAATCTTGAGTTTCCAAAAGCGACTCAACAACTCTGAGCCATCCGACGAATGGTTCATGAAACGTCTCAGAGTACACCCAGGCAAGGCGATTGTGCCGGGTCCGTCGAAGCCGGGCCTAGTTGGTGACCATGAACAATTAGTGAAACCGATGGGTTATCATGTTCCCTTGGGTGGCGATCATCTCGACAGCCCCCTGTGGAGAGACACCGAGAGTCGGCAAAATATCCTTGACTATTGCCCAGAACTCAGCATGATCCTAGACATGAAGCTCGAGCGAGAGAGATGCCCGCCAGAAATAAAACAAGATTGGACCTTCACAGCGTGACAGACTACCACGAGCACGCCCGTGTTGTCCTCACCTCACCGCCGCCACAAGATCCCCAGGCAAAATGATTTACGGCATTGCATCGAATCCTACAGACCATGGCTGCACGCCACAACTCTGGTCCAGGGACTAAACATGTTGGACCGTTCAGAACGGTCAAGGCGATGGCACTGTAAGCCTTCAACGTCCTCCTGGACACCAGCCTGACATGGCAAGATGGCTAACTAGTGGTTTCAGCATGGTCAGCCCCTTGAGCAACTCGAGGTGCCAGCGGAGGGAGGTGATTGGCACTTATTCCACGATGGCTTCAATTTGATTTGGTACATTGACATGATCTGCTCTCAAGGTTCAACCCAAAGTGTGTGGCGCATCCGGATCAGGCCGAGTCGAGAGAGAAAGCTGTCTTTGTGACGTGAGACTCTAGCTCATCTGTCAATGTAGAAAGGCCACGGTTGACTGGATGCTACGGTCAAGGTTGAACAGCGTGGATGCATGGTGCCGTGCTTCCAGGTGCACGGCTTGTCGGCTTTCTCGAGGTTCCCGTGGAGACACGATGGATGTCGTTCCTGTGAAGTCAACCCGCGGCACATTACAAGAGCCGTGCGTGCTCCCAAGGGTGAATTGGAAGCTGATTTGAGGCTGAGAGATGTCGAGCAAGATGTTATTTCTAAAACTACTTTACGCAAGAAGCTCAAGTTAGCGCTCGGCCTCGAAATCTTGACCTTTGATCTCGCCAAGGTCGGGCACGGTCTGGGGATGCAAGCTATGGCCCGGATCAACCGAGGAGGCGTCCAATGACGGAGAATGGGCCTCTGCATGCTCGGGCTCAGGGCAGTCAAGAGCATCAAAGCCGTGAACAAAGGCATGCAGAGAAGAGAACTACCTAACCTAAGGAGGGCGCCAGCTTTGATGGCGAAAATCCTGCGTCTCCTCTGTGACACGTCGTGAGGTTTCCTTGGCCACCACTGTCAAAGTATCAGTGAGATTGAGATGGCTTCAAGTCTAGGCGAGTGGCCCGACGATACGAGCCTGGTCCCTGTCGCCGAGGCCTGGTTCTGGGTCCGAAGGAGGGAGGACCCTGGTCTGACACTGGCCACGGGCGACGATGGCCGTTGGGCAATTCACGGTGAGCATTTGCTGCGCTGCGAGCGTCTCTTGATCTTTTCTTTCATGCAAGATGACGGCGACCTGTTGCGGCCCAAAGGGTGAGGCCCTCGATCGAACCAAGGCGCCCAGTAGTAAATCGATAGGCTTAAAGAGCTGTTCTACGAGATGGGATGCGACGCGCAAAGATGGAAAGCCCCGTCTCTTTCGACGGCCCTGGCCGACTGCCCCTGTCGGGTGGCGAGGTTTGGAATTCCATTCACCATTCCACGGCTCCCGGCTGGTTGGGACCAGTGCAATCACGGGGGAGACGAAGACGCGGGCGTCCCCCCGTCCATCACCTCATGCGCAATGTTGAACACAGCAATGTCAATTTGGAAAATGCCGTCTTGTTGACGGGCTGTGCTACAAAAGAGAGTCGAGGGAGAGAAATGGAGACGCCCGACGTGTGAAGGCGTTTAAAGTTGTTTCATAGAAGATCAAGATTGGAGACAGGCGGAACGTGGGTGACAGCCACGTTTGCCCTGGTTGGCTGACGTGATTTGACTTGGCATGAGAGTGTGTGTGTGTACGGAGGTCTATCTCAAAAGTTTTGTCCTGGCCCTCAAGCCACACAAATACACGAGCCAATCAGAGGCCATTTTCCAAGCACAGTTACATCGGTACTTATGGTCCTCTTTCTTTGCTTTTGAAGCCCCTATCTTCTAAGGATATAGCTCTCTAAGCTTCACTAGATTTCCCCCTGGGCTCCAATAGCCCTCCCTATAGCTTTAGGGAGTAAGTAACTGAAAAGATTTGCTCCAAAGTACCTCAGGTACCGACAGGGATAAGCGGCCTTGGCGCTATTAGCTCCTGGACAAAACTTTTGAGAGAGACCTCCGTAGTCCGTCTCTCTTCACAAGGTAAAGAGCATGGCGAGAGTTTCAAGGTGAGCAACCAGCCGAGGCACAGTTGATCATCCATCTAACCAAGGGAGAGAGTGGAAGAGAAAAGGGATAGGTTGGTTTAACGGCGTTGGTTTGGTTTGGCTTTAGCAGCCTCCCTGACGCCAAACGAGATGGTTCTCCCCCAGGCCCCATATCGCTCCAGACACTAGGCGATCCAGCTGGCCGGGACGGGCGCGCGCCCTGGACAAGGCTTCGAGGTGGCCAAGTTTAGTTTGACCGGGGAAGAGATGAGGCGACGCGTCGTTGATCTACCTAGTTCCATTAAAGTTCAAATCATGGAGGAAAGAAAAAAGAGTCCGACGATGGAAAGGATTGAAGAGACATGGACGGGTTTTACGGCAAGATATGCGTGTGTGCTGTGCCTTGGTTTGCTTTGCTGTCCCACGGCAAAGCCTGAGTCAATGTCAAAGCGCACGGGACGGGACGGGCTGAGAAAGAGAGAGAGAGAGCGACTCTTTTGCTGCTGTTGCTGCAGGGGAGAGGAGAAGAAGGGATCGATTTTCCTGTTCTGGGCAGAGATAGTGAGACATTGCCTCTGAAGGGGCACGATTAGCTACTTTAGAAGCGCCGGATGAGATTGAATCAGGCAAAACGTCCTTGAAGAGGGACAAAAGATCCAAAAGCTTCATGATCATGGCCACGATTATTGTAACAATGACAACAACAAGCCTCTTTGTACTCGTGTTCCTCGACCAGGCAGGCAAGGGTTACCAAAAATTGGGGGAGGGGAAAAAAAAACGGGCTGTCAGATCTCACCAGCCACACTTTCGGTGGTTGTACAGATACTTTTTGTACATGGAGAGAGATTGAGAGAGAATCCAGGGGACGGGAAGCACACTTTTTTTGATCGACAAGTTTGCGCGCGCCCCGCCCTTTTTTCTTTGTTTGTTTGGACGGGAGCTAAACGGGATCGTCAATGGTTTCTGGAGAGGGAACCCATAAAGTGAGGCTTGGGGGGGGGGGGGGGGGACTTTATGAGGCTGCGTTTTTGTGTGTAAGGGCAGGCTGACGAGATGTTGTACTTCTCGATTCATGTATCTGTTGATACGGATTGTGATGGGTTTTCGTGCCTGGCAGGGGGCGTCATGTTTGGCGTTTGTGATGGATGTGATGATGGGCATGAATCGTGCATTTCGAGAAACTGTTGATGCTTCATGTCGATACACTAACACGGCGCAAACAAACACATTTCAAGCAATGAATTAAAGAAAAAAGGACGCTCATTCATGCACATCAACTGTTTAATGACTTTTAACGCGCAACAAACGGTGGTCAACTTTATAGAAGCCCGTCAAAGATTGCTAATTTTACCATTGCACCAAGTCATGGCACCATCTTGGACGCAAGCCTCCTTTTTCTCTTGCTTCGAGAATATCACAGAATGTGTGCTGTGCCTTGCAGAAAATCTGCAGGTTTCCGTTCTACATCAACACCTCCTTCTCAGCTCAAAGAGACGGGAGGCCTGTTTGTCTGACAAAGAAAAAGAAACATGGAACCGCGTATACAGTGAGATGCTTGTCTCAAATGTTTGAAGTCCAATGGGGGAACACCCGGTACCCACACAGCAGGGCGGGAAGATGATCACTCGCAGAAGAAGAAGAAGAAGAAAAACATATCTCAACATTTAATCATTCCGAAGCAAAGTAGTAATTGGTTGGCGAGGTTACCGACAGTTATTTTTCTGGGGTAGACGACATTGTTTGCTTTAGTAGGTATTCCCAGTAATTAGTGACTACAGTAGTTCTAGGCCGAGTCACATTCTTTTTATCGAGATCAGCCACCAACAAAACCAAGCCGTTGCCTTTTTTCACTCCTCTCGGGTCACCCGCCGGCGGGAGGATCGAGACTTGAATCCCGGCGCTCAAGCCAGAGCTAAGCTGCAACCGTCTGTCGACGTTAGTGACCCGGAGCCTACTGTACCCTATGCTAGGGCGGGATGATTAACGAACGGACGAATTTAGCGCTAGGACAAAAAAGACTGGATGATAATCGAGAACTTGTGATTGTCACAATCTGAGGGAAGAAACACCTGCTGAGGAACAGCCTGATAATGATCAAGCTTGCGGAGGGTCCGGGAGAAATAGATCCACAATCGAACGAACGGACATGGCCAGATCGATCCATCACGGTTACTCTGCTTGTTTCGATTCACCAAGATCCAGTTCGAGATCCAAACTGGTCGGGTCCCGCTGACGCGAGAGCTCGGGCACTCTTCAGTCCAATATCGGCTCGTTCATGCCATGAGCAGAGACATAATGTCGACCCAGGGAGAGACATGCCGAGGAACTAAGGTTCGTGCACTTCTGGGTCTGTCTACTCTTGAGAGCAAATACCTGTTCCAGTTGCAAGAATCACACCTAAATCTGCGACAATGCCTGCGACGACCTGAGGTGTTTTCGACGGGCACTATCGTGTCATGCCATAGAGGAAACGGGAACGGCATCGAGACAGAGAGAGAAAGAAAGGGACCCCTTCGATAGGCACATTCTCCTGTGCATCTGGCCAATCGACCTGGGGCTAATGCGGCGGCAGCATTGGCACTAGGCCCGGCTAGGGGCAAGTCAATTCCCTTGAGCCAGAGAGAGCGGTGGTGACGGCATTGAGCGAGCCAGACCGGGGGGGGGGGTCGCATGGGGTGTGTGGACGAGAGAAAAAAAGACCCGCCTTCCGGTGGTCAAGTGTCGCGATGTTGTGTGTTTGAATGTGTAGATTTCTCGTCGCGCGTAAGAAGCGCACTCCTGGGTAAGAATTGCTCTTTTGTAAGCGCTGAAGCATGTCACAAACATCCCTTCTACCGCCTTTAAACACTTTGCGCCCATACATTGTCCAGCCAGTTATCCGTTGTCGTCTTCTCTTTGAGCGCGCCTGGAGGTGTGAGCGGACTGGGTCATTATCCCAGATGGCGTGTGCAGGGATTACACTATGTCGGCATGGATGGATAGGGTGGACATGGATGGGACAGCCTGTCTGCGCTCTCTCTCTCTCTCCCCAAGGGAAGGGCGGGAAGAGCCAGTTTGCCCCAATTTCCTCTGCCCAACGTATTTTTTTTTCTTTCTCTTCTGTCGTTTCTTTACCCTCTACTGTACCAAGCATGAACTGGTGGTGTCTGCTTTCTAGGGTGAGAATTGCGCAACGAACAAAACTCAACCCCATCTTGTCAATGATTAGGGGGAGAAGTAGAGTTCAAGTCGGCACTCCGTGTGAGTGAGAAGAGTGTGTGTGACGATGACATCTTGTGCCTCGTGGCAGCTCCGCATCCATTCTCTTTCAAGGAAACCAGAGTGTCATTCATTCACCAGAAACTCTTCGCCCCCCTTCCCCATGCCGCCGTCATCTTTTTTTCTTTGTTCCATTGTGACTTCTCTCTCTCTTATCTCGAGACTGACCGAGTGTGGTAGCAAAACTCGCCGAGTCTTTATGGGAAGATCTTGTTTCGGTTTGGAACATGTCTTGACCGTGTGTCGTCGTCGTGTTGTCGACGTTGCTGATGCGTGCGTGCGTGCCCGCGAGTGGGAGATCCCGGTCCAGGACCCCTGCTGCGGTCGAGCAAACACCTGAGGAGGTGACAACTCTCCATGCCCGCCCTGCCCTGCCCTGCGGAGCATTGGACGTACATACAGAGAAGAGGCAGAGCTACCCTACAAACTGGCCTTTGAAGAACCCAACGGGGCGAATCGAAGTGCATCTCTTTTTGATCGACGTCCTTTCTCTGACCCAGCGGCACACACACTCACTTGGAGAGTCATTCCCTGCTGGGCTGAGGTGATGGTCCACGAGCCACCATCACTGACAGCCCACCACCCACCACCACATTTCAGGACATGTACATCAAGATCCACCACCATACATGCACCCAGACGCTTTGCACCAGCAGACGTTCAGGAGCCTGGTCCAATGTGCACGTTTCGCAGCGTTCGAGTCGAGCGCATGTAAGTATGTCTTAAGCCAGGAGCGCTTCAAACAGCAAGCCACCGCGGCTGGCTGGTTCCAAGACGTCCTGTCCTGCTTCTTCAGATGCCCAACCAGATTGCTTCCATCGTGGAAGAAGCGTAAATAGAAGCACTGCGCCTGCGGATCATGGATCCATCCATCGCGGTACTCTCACCTCGTACCCTCCAAGTACCCGGTACCGTGCCTGGGCCTAGGGTCGTCAGTCCATGGCTTCTCGAGGTAGGGATTAGGGGGTGGGAGAGGGAGGGGGGCGCTTTCAAAACGACAGGGACCCCGTGGATCCCCTTCTCCCTCCCCCGTCCAGCAGAAGCAGCTCTTTTTTTCCTTTGCTCTGTTCTTCTGGTGGCTCTCACACCTTTCTCTCCGACCTGGGGGTTTGGACTCGAGCCAATGACTGTGGCGCTTTGTTCGTGCTTCTTTGTGCGTTTGGAAGCGTGTCACGTTTGCGAGTTTGGATAGACAAGCTGACTCCATCAACGAAACTGTCTGACGGTTGATTCGCCTTGATCGTCAAGTCTTCCTTTAGCTTGAACTGTCCTTCTCTAGACGATCCTCTCGATTTCGTTCTGGGCTGCCCCTCGAGCTCGAGGGCGCCAGATATCAGGATCCGCCCAATAATACGGGCACTCGATCTGCCCTCATAAAACAACTCGAGGGCGAAATGAACCTGTCCAAGCCCGTCAGCCAGCGCCAGCAGCTTCCCCCCCTTTGGAGGAGCTTGGTCAACTCTGTTCCTCTCCACCAGGCCGTGCGCCGTACATATCTAGTATGTTTGAATCAAACGTGACACTTTGATGTTGGGAGTATTTCGTTTCAGCTGTCGCCAACCCCAGACAGACATGACGGACATGAATGGGGTAGGGTACAGTACCTACCGTGCAGTGCCATAGCAGACGGGCCGCCAGCAAGAGCAGCAGCAAAAAGAGGAACGCAGACGGTATGAGACTCGAGCACACACGGATACTTCTAGCGGCCGTCCAACGACGGATGGACGCCAGCCCATGCGGCCACCGCCTCAACCTTGATCGAGAGGAGGAGGGGTCGCCACACAAACCGGCCACACTGGGCTGGAGAAGCAAGGAAGCAGGGAGGGACCCTTACTGCACTTGCACTGTAATAGAGTCCGGGCGATGCGTGGGCGAGCAATGCATCTAATGTCCTGACGGTAACACAAACGGCTGCCCAGCCGGGCATTGCTGTACGGTTACGTATGTAGGTAGGTAGGCAGCAGGAGAGTGAGGCAATCAATCGTAGATGTATTTTCAACACTCACAGCAGCGTGTTGCGCAGGCAGTGTGTGGCGGAGGAGGACGAGGAGAAGAAGCACAAGTGAATGAGATCCATGTACAGCGCGGGTACCATTTCAGGGCTAGGCGGCCTCTAGGCTCAGGCCCAGGCGCCCTGCCGACACGCCCCGTAGTCTCTTTCGGTCTAGCGCGACTCTGCCCAGGTGCCTTATCCACATTGGAAGTCCACTCTACTTTGCTTGACCTCCATTCACTCATACCGATGAGTGTCTCCCATCTCGTGTCAAGAGACTCGAATCCAAACAATCAAGCAGTATCTTCCACGAGTGCAATGTTTGGTAGATTAGATAGCAGTTGTACCGATACTGCCACATTTTCTGTCCCCTCGCCGGCTGACAGACGCTGGGTCAAACGGGGCGTCTCGTGCCTGGATTTACACGTCTGCCGCAGCAGCTTGTGGCCCAGTTGATCTCATCTTGCTTCCCTCCTCCCACGTCCACGTCCGCTGACATTCACTTTTCTTCCCCTCAACTCTCTTTCCTCTATCGCTCGCTCTCCCCGCGTCAATCTCAATTATCGGCGAACACGCGAAACCCTCTCGCTTCCATCATCATCTCGTCCACCTTTTTGTAATCATTACCTACGGATACTTCATTTCTTGCCCCAGGAGGGAGGGACCTTTGCTTGCGACAGACACTCCACCCATCCTGCTCCAACTCGGCAGTCGCCCTGACCCTGGGCCCCAAGAATTTCCGCCTACAGGCTAGAGAGGTACGGCTACCGAGTACAGGTACAGGTACCTCAGGTAGCTCCCAGCCCGGGCAGGTTGGCTTGCCTCGACCAGGGGGGCCCTGGCGCCGCCAAAATTCCACACCACACATTACCACCTTCAACCCCCAACCCAAGGCGCTTGCGACCTTTTCCACCAAAACAACACCGCTCTGGGTCGACCAGCGACTCCCCTCTTCTCCCAGACGGTTTGACAAACGACCATTTCGTCGACCATTTCCCTTCTATTTCGACTTCTTTTTTTCTGTTGGAAACGAGCAAACCGACGACGACCCTTGCGGCGAGCCGGCCCGACCCATTTTATCTTTACCAACGAAGACGCACCGCACCTTTCACGCCTCGACACGACGCTGAATCGCCCTCGCAATCCTTCCCGCATCCACCGTCGCCGCTCGTTCCTCTGGACGTTTCAACACCACTCACGCAAGGTGTTGATAGTTTTAACGACTTGTTACTTCGCATAAACTCTCTGCATACCGTTGTGTACTCTGTATCGTCCTCGCGATCGTACCGAGCCGCGAAGCTTCGACCCATCGCGAACCTGGTGCTCTTGATCGAAGCCGCTTCTTTGCCAAGTTCCTCTCCGACCCCGAACACGCGACACGCCTTCACAGTTGGGAGTTGAAAGTGGTCGTCGCCTTGCCGAACAACTGGTTGCCTCTTTATGGACCGCCTTGCATCCCACTAGGCAACCCACAGCCCTTTGACGGCTATCCGCCTCGTCACCAGACACACTTCAAAACTTGGCCGACAGCACCTATCTGCCTTGTTAACGCTACTCCTACATCGCCGCGATCTGGGTTTCCCCTGTATCCACCGCCGAGACCGCTAAATTACTTTTCATCTCGAACTATCGTACGCGAGCTGCATATACCACAAAACCTAGATTGGATCTCGCCGAATCGCTTCCCCTGCGGCCATGGCGGCCAACATGCAGCACATGGCTGGGGCCGGCCAGATGATGCAGCAGCAGATGAGGAAAGGGTCTCACCCTCAGCTCCAGCAGATCGTGTATCAGAACCTGGTCCAGCACACACAACCATTCACCAGCCTATGCTGGCAGTCCAATGTCACTGTCCTTGACCGTCTTGGTAAAACCATGAACCTGTAGGTCTGCCTGGATACCGTGTTTGAGACACGAGTCCACTAACGAATACTAGCATCACCAACATTGCACTCGCCATGAACGGTTATGATCACTTGAAGGCAGCCGAATTTGGCTGCAACTTTGAGCGCAG
Organism: Fusarium vanettenii 77-13-4; assembly: GCF_000151355.1. NCBI lineage: Eukaryota > Fungi > Ascomycota > Sordariomycetes > Hypocreales > Nectriaceae > Fusarium > Fusarium vanettenii. The sequence goes on along the minus strand of NW_003315879.1, from coordinate 3,117,519 downwards.
CGTGTTTCACGAATCCCCGACAAAGGTAAACCCGTCCCCTGCCGACGGCAACACCGATTTTACTCGGACAATGTATTAACTGATATTTTAGGAAGCTTACGAGCGGGAGATGACCAACAAGATGGTCGAGTTTTACAAACAACGAGAGGCCAACGGAACCAACATTACGAACAAACTGAACGCCAACGCGCAGGCTCAAGCCCAAGCTCAAGCCCAGGCTCAGGCTATGATGCAGATGCAGATGGGACGCGGAATGGGGCAAGGCCCTCAGCAAGGCTTCCAGCCGATGCAACACCAGCTCCAGCCCGGTCAGATGCCCCAGCAACAGCAACAAATGCCGATGGGCATGAACATGGGAGGCATGGGCATGCCGAACCAAGCAGGTCGCGGGATGGGCCCGAATCAACAAATGATGGGAATGCCAGGAGGACAGAACCGACAGCAGGCTTTCCCTCAAGAAATGGCGCGATTATCAGCACAAGACAAGGCCAAGGTTGCCGAACTTGCCACAAAGATCATGAGCAATGCCACTGAAGAACAGAAGAGCGCGACCAGGATGCAACTCTCAAAAGGACTGAGTCCCGCTCAACTTGCCGAGTTTCAAGCCCAAGGGAAGGATCCGTTAATTTGGTTCTATCAAAACCATGCTTTCCAGATTCTCAAAAACAACATGGGCCGACTGCAGCAGCAACAGCAGCAGAGAGGTCAACCGCAGCAAGGCATGGGCCAGAACCCTAACAACCCCCAGGCGGCTATGATGCAACAGCAGGCAAGCCAGAAGTCCCTTCACCAGCAGGGCCAACAACCCCAGCCTCAACCTCAGCAACAGCTCCCCCAGCAGGGTCAGCAGCAGGGCCAACAGCAGCAAGGGGTCAATGGCGCGCAAGGAGGAAATGACTTTACCTCGTTCACTCCTAACATGGACAGTATCAAAGACCAGCAGATGAACGGTCTCATAGCCCAGCAAAACGGTCAGATGGTTGTACCCGCGAGCAGCGGACCGAACCGCAATCCTACACCGCAGCCCATGGGCCAGAACATGCCTAACCAGCAAGGTCCAAACCAAGGCGCCCGTCCCCCTCAGCAACAACAGCAGCCACAGCAGAATGTGAATCTCCAGCAGATGAAGATGAACCAGGCCGCTCAGTCCCAGAGCCAGGCTCACATGAAGTCGATGCAAGGCCAGGCTGGCGTTGGTGGAAACATGCAGCCTTCTCAGAGCCCTGCCATGAATACCCTCAATACTCCTGTTTCGCGACCGCCGAACGGCATGAACCCGATGGGCAACCAAGCTGGCGTCCAGTTTGGTGATCAACGGTTCAATCAGGGAGCTCAGAGACCAAACAACCAGGCCTTCCAGAACATGCTCGCCAACCTTTCATCAGAACAGCGTGCGACCATCAGCGGTTTGGCTCCGGATCAGCTCAACGAGGTGATGCAACGATGGCAGAATCGGCGACAGGAGAACATGGCAATGAATGGCCAGGGCAACCCGGGGCAGATGCAGAACCGACCTCCAGGCCAGATGGGCCAGATGAACCCCAACATGGGTGGGCAAATGCCTGTCGGCATGCAACAGCCTGGCGGCCCGATGAACGGCAACCAGCCACAGATGCCAATGCGTATCCAGAACCCACAGGCGGTCGCCATGATGGACACGATGGATTTGCCTCCTCAAGTTCTACAACATCTGAACCAAGTTCCTCCTGAGGTTAAGAAGTGGGGGCAGCTTAAGATGTGGCTCAACCAGAACAATGTTGGTCAGAATGTTCGCAACCAGTTGGCAACTGTGCAACAGAGGCAGTTCCAGCTCATCCTCCAGAGGCGCAATAACATGATGCCACAGCAGCAGCAACAGCAACAGCAACCGCAGCAGCAGCCTCAGCCCCAGCCTCAGCAACAACACCAACCCCAGCCGCAACAACAGCAGCCTCAACCCCAGCAGCAGTTGCAGCTACAGCAGCAGCAACAAGCAAACCAGCCGCAGGCACAACAGCAACCGCAGCCTGGCCAGCCTAACAATGCGAACCCTGGCATGCAAAATCCTGGTGGAGTTGGACCTGTTCCACAGATCCCACGGCAGCAAGTGGCCATGAACGTTCCACCCCAATTGCTTCAGGCTACTGCCCAAGACCTTGCGCAAGTTAGGAGCCAAAGGCCAACACTGGCCAACATCCCAGATGAACAGCTGCGTGCTATGGTCATCCAGATGAAGAAGCATTCTTGGATGCAGCAGCAACAGTTGCGAAACCAGGCGCAAGCCCAAGCTCAGGCCCACGCACAAGCCCAGGCGGCTCGCAACCAGGCCCAAGGTCAAGGCCAGCAGCCTGTTCAGAACCAGATGGGTGTTCCTCAAGCGCAGATGCAGATTCAGCAGCCGCCACAGCCCACTCAGACTCCACAGCCCCAGAACATGCAGGTGCCAGATATGGGACAAAATGCTACTCCTCAGACAACTGGCCAGAGGCAGCCGAGCGCGACCCCCGAACAGACACGAGGTCCTCGACAGCAAACGGCCAACAACCGGGCCCAGCCTCCCAATCCATCACCGGCGTCAGCCCCAAAGAACCTGAAGCGACCCAGCAACGATGAGAATACCGACGTTCCTGAACCTGCCAAGCCAGCACCGACAAGACCTGCTTCTCAGCCGAACCAACAACAGCAAATGCCTCAGCAGCAGCAACAACAGGGACCCAAGCAAATGCCGAACCTTGCTTCGCTCTCACCAGAACAAAGGGCCAAGTACGAGCAGTTGATGAGAATGCAGATGGCGAACAGGATGGGCAACCAGGATGAGATGGAGCGCCTCAAGGCAATTGGACAAGAAGAGCAGCGGCAGGCGTTGCAGGAGCCTCTGACCGACATCCCTATGTCGCCACAGGAGCATGCTGAGACGGCGAACAGACTGCAAAGGATTGTCCTTGACATGAACAAGATTGGTCGTGGGCTGCGCAAGTGGTATAGCGTCACTCGCGATGAGGCGCGTGCTAGGATGTTCTTCCGAACAGTAAGTTCTGATAGCCCTTATGAGAAGGATTGTGCTAACTCGATTCAGCGATGGCGGATCATGAAACAGTTTGCGGACGGTGAACAGATGAAGGTGCTCAAGGAGACATTCAGCATTCGGTGTGCTGAGATCGACCAGGCTCGGGCGATGCTGGAGAGTATGGCTAAGGATCTCGCTGCTAGTGTTTACGCATCTCAAAAGTATGGCGAGATGCAGCGACAGCAGCAGGCACAGCAAGCACAGCAGGCGCAGCAGCAGGGTACTCCTCAGGCCCAGAACGCCCGCCTTGCTCAGCAGCAACAGCCAGCGTCTCAGCAACAACAGCAGACACAGCAGCCGCAACAGGCACAGCAGCCTCAAGGAGGCCAACCAGTTGCTTTGAATGCTGAGAATCTGCGTAGAAACTCGCAGGCTCAGGCCACCGCCCCTAAGGGTGGCAACAAGGCCGGCCAAGCAGCAGGCGCTTCGACTACGGCCCAATCCTTCGCGTTTGGTGCCTTGTCACCTCACGGCAACCCCAACTACGGAAAGCCCCCCAAGGATATGAACCTCCAGATACCCCCTGCGCGCAAGAAGCAGAAGACTACCGGGCAGACACCGCAGGGCGCCACTCCATCGCCGCAAATCAGCAAGAAATCATCACCTGATATGCGAAGAGCGTCCGAGTCTCAGGCGCCCCCCAAGCCAGTACTTCTCTGCAAGGAGCCAGAATGCGAGCACTCGACTGTTGGCTTCCCTAACGAGCAGGCTCTCCAGAACCACATCCAAGAAGAGCACACCAAGCCGCATGAGGATCCTATGGGGTTTGTGCGGGACAACCTGGCTTTGGCTCTGGGTCTGGAACCCGACGGTACCGTGAAGAAGGAGAAGCTGGAGGCGCCGGCCATGAGCATGACCAACTCCAAGCAGGGTCAAACCCCAGCTACCATGACGGCGACGCCCATGTCTGGCGATGGGATGAAACGATCGGCTAGTAGCATGGGCAAGCCCCTAGACAACAAGGCGGGCAGCAAGACTGGCGCTACGCCCAAGCCGGTAGACAACAAGGCTGTCGAAAGCATTGTCAATGACCCATGGGCCGGCTCGACGATTGATCCTCAAACTCTGATGCAGAATCTGGGTCTCGAGAAGGGAATGGGAGTGGGCTTTGGCGGCACTTTCGACCCAACTCTCTACCGATCGACGACACCCAATGACACACCAGATTCGGCCAAGGAGGGCAGTGAACCAAACAGCGACATTTCGGAAGGCGTAAGCCTCGACATTGGACTTGGCTGGGCGAGCCTGGAGCCTGACATGCTTCTCAACATGAACATGGGCAACGCCAGTCTGGACGGCAACGCTGAGCTGGACATGAGTGCTGTGCTTGAAGATGCGGGCCTGGACCCTTCGATGTTGATGGAGCCATCAAGACAGGCACCCGACTGGGACGAGGTTCAGGTGGACTTTTCGAAGCCTTTCCAGATGGATCCGAGCCATTACTTTATGGCAACGACTACTTCTTGAAGGTTCTTGGACATATGTGTATGAAAAGGAGAGTGAAGAAGACACGAGGCAATAATTGGGGATGATGAGTTTGACGGCCTCGGGATATATACCCCGGCATGACGACATGTTTTCTCGGTTTTTATTTGGCATGATTCAGCATTGTTTTGTTCTACTGTTTCTGGCATAACAGTTATGAAGGGGTGGCGGAAGTTGGCAAGGACTGAAAAGGAGTGAGGATAGGAAGGTGGCAAAAATATGCATTGAGGATGTTTTTCCTCGAGCCAGCCGTAGGACAGGTCAAGGCTCTGTGGGCACACGCATTGGGAGTTTTTGTGTTAGCGGATGATGCAGATGTTTTGCGATGTGGGAGGGATTCCTTTGACGGTCGCTGTTGGAGCACGTCGCCGGATTGATTTGATCAAGGTTATTCTAGATGTTTTGTATTCGTTTGGTGGTGATGAAGCTTCGGGGATACATAGGCTTGGAGCAAATGATACCCAGCGTTTTGCTATCATGACAGTTTGTACGGGTGTGATGTGCGTTTGCATGTTGTTGCTGTTTGATGTAACCGTATCTGGCCAAGCACGACCGAGTGCCGAGACGGACGTAGCTCCGGGTATGAGACGAGATCCCGCTGCCGGTCCCGTTCCTGCATCCGGGCCGCTGCCCCACGAAGCACGTGCGGCTCCGGAGAGCTAGGCCTATTACATGCTAGGTAGCAAGCTGGGTGGAGTCTGGAGTTGACGGGCAGCTGGCGGGAGTTATGTAATTTGCGCTAGTCTAAATCAGGAAAATTGTAAATAGAAGGTTGGTTATTCTTAAGTGCTGGAAGGAAGAACCGACGCGACGTGTTTGTGGAGCCACGAAACTTCTTAGTTTCGGTCTCGTTGAATGAACCCAGATGGCCAAAGAGGCTGGGTTGGGGTTGAATAGAGGGACGACCAGTTTTGGAGGCCCGAGATGATGGTTAACGACAGGTTGAGAGCGAATGAATTGTGCTTTTTAAGGTTTGATGTGATGATGGACGGGACATGGTGACACATTCTGTTGATGCATCATTTATTTATTTATTAGGCATTTGTTTGTTTAAGAATATGTTTGTTGACCAAGGAATTGAGTGAATTAAGAGTAACACGTCCCCCATGTCTCGTGCCTTTGTCGACTCGCGACAGCGCCGCCCGCCCCTCGTTGGGAAATTCTTAGTCTAGCAAATTCTTTATCTTATCGCCGCCGCGTGTATGTGCCCATTCAAATACCTTACACCTTACCCAGTAATTCAATCTAACTACACACGCTCTCTCATCAGACGCGACTACAATCCTCCCACTTGTTCTCTTTTTTATAGTTTGACCAAGAAGATTCTTTTTTATATACCCCGTCTCTATTACCTATTTGCTCTTCTTTTGTTTGCAATGGAGACTTGTTCACCTAGCAAGCGACGCGCGCTCGCTCCCCTCGACTCCAACGCGCTGGCCCCAAAGACACTGTTCAAAGCCCCCACGGCAAACACCTCGAGCGGCATCAGTCCCGTAAAGATGGCCATCGAAGGGAGGAAGAGACTTCTCGAGATGGAGAGCGCGGCGGCTGCTGGTCCAGCGGGGAAGAAGGCGTGTCTAGGACGTGACGAGGTATGTTGGGACAGAAAGGACTATCATGACGTAAAGACATGGCTAACACTGGGTTTTTTTTCAAGGACGCGTCTGAGAGGAGTAATAGTCCCGATGTCAGTTCTGTATTCGACACGTCTGCCGGCGACGCTTCTTGGGCTACGGCTGCTACTGAACACGACGGCGCTACAACGGTGGCTCGTACATCGACATCAGCACCCGCATCACCAGCACCTACAAGAGGAACCCTAACGCGGCAACAAGTAAGACAAGTACGTTTTGACACCAAACCAACAAACCAACTGTTTAAATACTGACAATGACTAGAGAGCAGAGACCCTTCGACTCCGACTCAGCCTCGCAAACTACAAGCTCCGCACAGGTCAGACGGCCGTGCCCCTCGCTGAGCTGCAGCGTCGTCCCCTCCTCCCGCGCGCCATCAACGTTCGGTCGCCGACGCCGCCACCACCCGCTGCGGTTCCCGAGTCTGAAATTGGGGAAAAGGACCGTCGGTCTTCGACGGATTCTCAGCGGACAGAGGTTATGCCTTCTGAAGGAGAAGAAGAGACAAATCAATGATGAAATTCGCTACAAAAACAAAAAATCTTTGGGCAATGGAGTTCTTTGCTTCTTTTTTTTTTTTTCTTGGGTGGGCGGAGTTTTATGGGCTGTTTCATCTCATCAGCGTGGCATGTGGGCAAAGCGAAGCGATGAAACAGGGAGGGCATCTTTTTTCCAAGAGGTGATTTTCCTCTTTGTACTGTGATGGGGGACATTGGGGCATCACAACATATCTATCTGGACCAAAAGTTCCAAGAGATATCCCATGGCGTTATAAGGGTGGGCTCATGGCATGCGTGCATCCTTTTTGGGAGGGAGGGCGGAAGGGCTTCCTGCCACGATATCTGGACATGTCTGGAATCCCATGCACATAGCGGTTCAATTGCTTCAATGATTTAAACTATTCATTCACTATATTCGTAGTCTCGTTCAACGTCTTCTGACAGGGTACCAAATCTTGGTCTTCGTCCTGGTATCTCCTCAACTCCATCCACCATACGTACCCCGCCACCTCAACTCCAGTACAACTCCAGTATCCCAACTCAGTAACGCTTAGTCTACAAGGATCTTGGGCTCCAAAGATCCATACTTCTCAAAGAATTCCTTGAACAGCCGGATACCGTAGCCAACATCCGCAGTACCACCCGTCTCGCGAATGCTGTGCATGCTGAGCTGCGGGTTGCCAAGGTCGAGCGTTCGCATGCCCAGCTTGGCAGCGAGGCCGGGTCCGATGGTGCTTCCGCATGGCGAATCGTTGCGCACGACAAAGAGCTGAAGGGGCACACCGGCTGTGCGGGCGCACTCCTGGAGGAGCACGATGCCGGGCGAGTTGGTGGCGTAGCGTTGGTTGGCGTTGATCTTGATCACAGTACCGCCGTTCATGGCTGGCTGGTGCGACGCCTCGTATTTGCCAGCATAGTTGGGGTGAACAGAGTGCGCCATGTCGGCCGACACGAGGAATGACCGCGACAACGTCTGCTCGTATGCCGTCGCCTCCTCACCTTCGTGGTGGACAGCTTCATAGCTGCCCTCGCTGGCAGTGTCGCGGTTTCCAGGGAGGACGGAGAGACGGCGTATAACGGATGGCAGCAGGTTGGAGTTGGCGCCCTGTGCCGAGGTCGAACCAATCTCTTCGTGATCAAAGCAGACGGTCAATCGGATGGTGTTGTCGTCCTCGAGAGCGTCCTCCTCCTTGACCGACTCAATAAGACCCTCCACTGAGCAGTAGGTCATGCCAAGGTTGTCGAGGCGAGGGGAAAAGATGAATTCGTCGTTGATACCACCAATGCACGACTTTTGAGTATCATAGAGCACAAGCTCAAAGTCCACCACAGAGGCGACATCGACTCCAGCCTCAGAGGCAATGACGTCAAGAACGGTGGGGTGGTGTCGTTCCGTCATGGCCTTGAGAGGCTTAAAGTCTTCCTCCTCTGCCTTCTCTTCGCCCTCGTCCTTCTTTTCCTCATCCTTCTCCTTCTTTCCTCCCTTGTTCAGCTCGGCAGCTGCAAGACCTGTAATTGGGAAAAGTTCCGTCTCCTTGTTAGGATCGAAGTTGCTCTGTCGGTGAAGGTGGATTGCTAGGGTCGGGATTCTCAACAGGGGCTTGTCGACCTTGATAAGCTTCTGAACAAAGTTGTCGCCCTCCTTGACTAGGACACGACCGGCGATACTGAGGTCGCGGTCGAACCATGAAGTCCAGATACCACCACCATATGTTTCAACGCCGACCTGGAGGAAGCCAACGTTGGACTTCTTGGAAACTGGCTTGACTCGAAGGCAGGGGGAGTCGGTATGGGCGCCAACGATGGCGACGGGATTACCGGGGCGCCATTTGCGGCCGATGGTAAAAGCGACGATGGTCGAGGCGTTGCGGGTGAGGTAGTACTTGCCGCCGGGTCGGAGAGTCGAGGCCCACGAGTCACGCTCGCGGATGAGGGTGAAGCCGGCCTTTTCGAAGCGAGCCGAGGCGGATCGGACAGCGTGGTAAGCTGCAAAGCAATATTAGCGGGAGAATGTCAGTGGGAGCAGGGTTGAGGAGGCTCTAACGGGTAGGCGACTCATTGACAAAGTCAACAAAGTCGAGAGCTTCTTGAGGAGGGGCCATGCTGGGCAACGAAGTCGAGAAGGATGCGATGAATGCGATAGATGGTCGTGAAGAAGATGCAATTGTGATTCTAGAGGGAAGAAGACGACGTGATGAGATGCGGGAGAAGGAGAGCATCTGGCGGAGATGGAGGAGGAGAAAGAGTCTAAGAGGTTGGAGATAGGTACATCAATTGAAGGTCGTTGGAATGGTCATGGTCGGTCAAGTCATGTGGTTGGTCAGTCAATTGAACCTGGTCCAAGCTTCGGTACGTACCCGCTCACCGACCGGGCGGAGGAGGCGGGGCTTCCACTCGCCCCGCGGTGGATGAGAAGCACTCATGGTGATGATTTGATGGCCATACTTTAACCCTGTTTTTCTCAGGCTAGGGATCAATAGTATCCAGTACGCCAAGTTACTTCTTTTCTTCTGACAGTCAATGTTGTCTAAGCATTATGGCAGGCTTGAAGAGCAAACTCACCATGTTCCCCACCACTAACACGACAACCTCGGTTGCAAAGGATATGTGCTATCTGGGAAAACAAGCTTGAATCATCACTATCATGAAAAACAGAACAAAGGAAACAGAAAGGTTGACGCTGGTGATGATAGGCTATAGTTTCTGCCCGACAGAAATCCAATATATCTTCCAAATCCCCATGCCAAGTTGCACCCCTCGTCTCGCCAGGCATGATGATTCTTCTTGACCGGCTACTCCGGAAAAGATGACTGCATTTCTAGAATGGATATCATGGCCATGCAGTGTGGTTCTGATCTAGAAACCGAGATGAGAGTATTAGTACAACTTCTCACCTGTCGCCACCCCAAGGATATCAAAAGAAGCATGGAAGAAGGGTGTCCCCTAGATTTTTTGTTTTTATGTTTTATTCCATGTATAAAATCCTAACCCGTTAAATCCCGTCTAATTCCATGCAGTAAATTCCCGGTCATTAGAGACCCCCAGATATCTAACCATCCCGATGTGATGGCCCTGTCATACCCAAAGCTCAATGGTTGATATTTGCACCAGAGCTACCAATACAATTCTAACAAAATCAAAACCAAGACAAACGAAAACCAAATCAGCGCGCTAATCTCGCCAAGACAAAGAAAATATCATCCCCGGAGCGGTCGGCTGACTGCTCCAACAGCGCAAGCATAGACGACTCTTCGATCGTGACACTTTTGATCATCCTCGTAGACCCGGCAGCAGCTTGTCTTTAAAGATTTTGGTTGATCACGGTGCCATCGGAGCTGCCGCGGAGGCTGGAGAGTGTGACACCCTTCTCGCTCTCGGAAACAGCGTTGGTGTACTCGGGCTTGTTGAAGACGAGACCAGGGTGGCCGAAGCAGAGAGCGATGGCAGCAAGAACAATCATGATACCCTCGAGGATGATGAAGGGGATCTCGTGCTTGATAAGTTCACCATCGTAACCATCCTTAAGCTCGGCAACACGGTAGATGCATCGAGTGAGGATAAGGATGATGGCGGCAGAGAGGCCGGCAAAGAAGGCCTGGAGGCGCCAGCCGAAGTTGGCGGCGCGACCAGAGCGCCAGTAGCGAATCATGTAGTCGCTGAAAGCGACGATGAAGAGGAAGAGGATGATGACCTGCAGGATCAGACCAGCCATAGAGATGTCAACACCAACGTCACCGTTGTCGGACGAGGTGGACATGGCACCACCGGCGGCCTGGAGGATGAGGCAGACGATATCGAAGGGGATGAAGATCCAGTAGAAGAGCTGGGGCTTGAAGCGAGAAAGCTCAGGGGCGAAGAAAACGATCGTCTTGGAGAGGGTGACATAGATGGACGCGGTGTAGAATACGGGAGCGATGGTGAGGCAGACTATGATTGTTAGTTAAGAATCCACAAGAAGGGGGTTTGTCTAGACTTACCAATCTGAATCATGAAGGCGTTGAAAGAGAAGGGGTTGTTGTACATCATGACACGACCGACATAGCCAACAACCTCTGACAAGCAACCCATGAGCATACCGGCCATGAAACCCCAGGCCTTCCATCGGAAGCCTAGGTAGGCATGGGCGAGACCGATGACTCCGAACAGAGCGATAAAGGCAATGTTGGCAGCCAGATCGGGTCGGTAGCCGAGAAGACTCCACTCAACCTTGCAGTTGTCGAGTGTGCAGGGCGAGTCGGAGCCGAAGTAGTCCTCGGGAGGGATGGAGTAGTTGTAGTTGGGCATGTTGGCGGTTTGAAGTGTTGATGTCGAGGGTGAGAAAGAGGGAGTGGGTGTTGGTATATATATGTTCGTCCTCAGCAAAAGACGAGTCTAAACGAGTGCGAAAAAGATGATGAGATGAGATGTAGGGAATTAAGCTTATTGAGAAGCTCTTGGGAGTGGATTGCTGCTGCTGCTGGATGGGAATGAGAGACGGGAATGGACGAGTTGATATAGACACGGTAGAGCCGGCAAGCTGTTGTGTGGGCTGTATAAGGCTGGGGGAACGGACTCGGTAAACACGGTTACTATGCCATGCCCTACGGCACTGGGATGGATCCCCCTCGTCCCAGGCCCACGGACCCATGACGAGGCTCATACCGCTCGCATCTCGCATCTCGCACAAAAGCCTTGAGACGACTAACAGCGAGATGGGTGTCCGCGGGGCGCGAGTGGCTTCTACCAACCAACAAGCGGGTCTCCAGCGCGGGTACAAGCCTCAATGGGTTACACTGGCCTCTAAATTAGGGGCCTGTCAGCGGAGGAATGTCCAGGATGTTGTGGATCATCGGATTTGGACGATGGATGTTGTTCCAAAGAGGTTGATCTGTGCGGTCAAGGTTGATTTCTAAAGATGGTGTTGCCTAAGATTTGATCCCCTGGTATGTCAGCCATCTACGCCAGCTACACACGCGGCATCGAGAGACTTCCGTCACATCGAGAGATTCTTGGTCACATCGAGAGATTTCAGGTGAAGGCAGAGAAAAGTACAGTAGCCGCTAAGCTCAAGAGGCTTTGACGGGTGCGAGGTGCGAGTGCGAACAAGGGCCTACGGATCTGCCCTTTTTTTATTCCCTACCAATGACAGCATCTTGCACAGCCCGGATCTTCCGTAGGGCAGTGAATTTTAATCAATTTTCTTTTTTCTTATTGGTTGAATCACCATAATCGTCGCGTCTCAGTGCTTGCGTCAGCCATGAGAAAAGACCTGTTTTCCCCTTTCAGGTAAGATACGGTTCTTTGACAACCAACAACAAAATTTCCATCTCTTGAGGCTCCCTTCGCGAGGCTCCCTTCGGTGGCTGATGCAATCCCCGTCCTTGTCGATCTCCTTTTTTTCTGAATTTGGGCACTTTATTCAATGTCTCAGATGCAAACTAATGTCCTTTCTATCCCCAAAGTACTAGAAGCTGAAAAATTATCTTACATGAAGCGCAGCTTCACACCCAAAAGAGGTGTGTCTGTCTGACGACAGCTGCTTCGTGTCATCACATCACCACGTCTCGTCAATCTTACTCGACCAAGCCACGCGCCTAGATGAAACGAGGCCTGATTAAACCAGCCCTAAGGTGATCGACGAGCGTTGATATCCAACGAGGCGTTTGCACTGCCCTGTGAGTCGCACTCGCTCAATCAAACGATCTCCATGCAGCATCTCCAACGGGCAATTCTTGCTGACACCTTCAGAGTCGCTCCGTAAGCCAGCAAAGACATGAAGCGAAGCGAGAAGTGGAGCCCCTAACTTTTTCTAAACACGCAGACACGTCAAACAGGGTGCCGAGTGCGAAGAGAGTTTTTTTTTCCTACATCCGACTCCGTACCGTATCTCGTTCAGCGTCCAAGTCCGTGTCCGTGTTGTTGCCCCGCACTCCGCCTCCCCGTGTCGGCCGTTATCTATATTCTCCGGCCCGGCGGTGCATCACGTTGAGCTCCGCCCCGGCCGCCTCTTAAATCATAGATATTGATTATTTCCCTACGAACATGTTTGGCGAAGGATTTTGGCTTCTTGATTACGCAAGTATCATCCCCGCGCAATTAATGTTACTTACACCGACTTGGCAACCACCGCGCGAACTATCCCACTTTCATGAATGGCTGTGTGCTTACGGAGTGCTCTGTGCTATATCCCGCTGTTCTCGCATCGATAACACCCAGGTTTTCTTATTATTCATCTGTATCAAGCTAAGATTTCTCAGATCCTATCCTGTCCGACCGTTCCATTTTATCGCACTCGGATCCATCCATGATGCAATAATCTTCCCCTCTCATTGCAGACCTTGAACCCTTTTTGTTTCGGCGCTACGATATACAGAAACCCAGACGAGTTACCACAACGCCTCACGACAATTCCATTTCGTCCAACCTATCTACCGATCCCACCGCGCTTTTGGTCTATTCCTCTACTTCCTCACAATACGCCCAGCAGTCAAATATGAACTTTGATATGCAAAATAAGCTGAGAGCATCATTGGTATTTTATTACCCTTATTTTCCACCAAATTTTTTCAACTTTCGAACTCGAGCCAATTATGTTATTCCTGGCGCCATGTTACATCCTCTTCCCGCCAAGATCTTGGCTCCGAGAGCATACACCCTGGATTGCCATATTCGAGCACCCTGACCAATTGACACGATTTCCTCAACGCCAAGCTCTTGGCGATATGCTTCTCTCGACGGTCCAGCTGTCGTGGAACAGAATAACAGCGTTCTTCATCACGCTGCACAGTTCGGTATGGCTGACATATTGTCTAGAAGACTCCAAATCTTTTCATAATTGCTCAAAATGGTGGATATATTGCATTGCTCCCATGTCCATATGATCTACAGTCCCTTTACTACACCTTCCAATTCTTATGTAGAGTTGGAGTTATCAGCGCAGGACCAAGCCGCCGATCCTCCCGAGACCTTATAAGAGTCCATGATACCCACGACTGACCCGTACGTTCCGGCAACCATGCAAAAGGTTCCTGAGACGACAACAAAGACGCTCCAGCAGACCATCAGGTGCCACCTAAGGTCTCGGTCTTTCCTAGACCAGTTGTCGTATAGCCACATGCAGCCATAGGGCTGGAAGCACATAAAGGTACCAAGGAGAGCGCCAATCAGCGAAACAAGACCGCCAAATACAGGGATGGCACTGGCGATGATGTAGGCGATGATAGTGATGCCTCCAGTGCAACCCAGCCATGTTCCCCAATGCACTAGGGTGTTCGAGTTGAGGTGCTTAGAGCCGCGCAAGATTCGCACAAAGATGTACTTGGCAGGGACATGTGTCACGATCATGGCTGTGACGAGAAGTCCAGGAAGGGCGAAGCCGTAGCAGACCTTCTTCATGGTTGATCCAGCAGATCCCAGAGCAGGTGAGGCGACATAGGAGCCACAGTAGTAGTAGACAACAACTCCGATGGCGATATACGTGACAGTCACAACTCCTTGAGCACATAGGAGGGAGCGGGTGTAGTGCTTGGGCTCACGCATCTCGGCGGCGATGGTGAAAAACGCGGGTGTTCCTGAAAAGGCAAATATGAGGGCCGAGATAGCAGAAATGCCATCGACGAAGCTCGGCGTGTTGGTGAGCTTGTAATCAGACACCCACACCCCTCCCTTGGGTGCGGCAGCAGGGCGATCCTGTAAGCCGACGGCAACAGTCACGGCAAAGACTATCAACCGTTAGAAATACTTTCAATATTTTCACCCAATTAGGACAACTCACTTGCAGTCATGATGCAGACAAGTCCAATCCAGGCGAGCCAACCGATTTTGCCAAGGGTTCGGATGCTAGCAAACCCAAAGGTGGCGACAGCAGCAACGGCGACAAAGACAGCAGTGCAGGCGGCGTGTGTTGAGACAGCATTGAGGCCGATTGAAATACCCAGCATGGCAGAGCCCGATACGAATATCCAATCTGATATCATTAGTGGGATTCTTTTGCAATGAATCGTACCTAGGTACTCACAGAACATAAAGATGAGAGCAAAGACCTCTCGGCCGATCTTGCCAAACATCATAAAACCGGCATCGTCAAGTCCATAAACTTCAGGGTGTCTCTTCTTGAATACACCAATCATATAGTCAGACCAAGTGGTGATTGCAGAAATCACAACGAGGCAGATGACTCCAGGGATAAGACCGAGAGCGTCGAAAGTGGCAGGAATTGACAAGACACCCAGGCCGATCTGAGTTTTGGTCATGAGAGCGATGGTTGCGATCCATCCAACCTATGTTTGAAATATTAGCCTCGATGACAATTCTGTTGGGGAGATTCGAGGTGAAGCGTACATTGCGGTAGTTGGGGCCATCTTCTGTGACTTCTCCAAAGACAGCATCTTCGACGTGTGAAGAGGCATAGGTAGAGCCATTTTGTGAAGGAGGACTCTGGAGTCCATCAGAAAAGCCCTCAGAGTCCTGGGCAGGCTTCTTCTCCTTGAACATTGTGGGAAAGTTCTGAGAGGGCGATGTGGGAGCAGATGTATAGGAGTGGCTCAAGTGAACATTTGGTAGAAAAAGGAGCAACCCTGGAAGGTCTGGAACAGCTGGAGACAACCTGGGGGAGTCCGCCCTAGGGATGGGACTCGTGTGATTTATTCTGGGGAAAAGAGGAGCTGATGGGGTAGAGCTGGACTGGGGAGTTGATACAACAAGCATGAATGCTGGGGAACAAGACCCTTTTTAAGTCGTTAGATTTTGGTGTTCAGACATTGGATGGAAGAGGTAACCCCACAAGATGGCTTTCACATTCCCCAGACCCCACAAAGAGTATGGCCAAGGAGAAGCTGGGTAGAGATCATGACAACCAGGGTGGTGAAGTGCGCGGAAGGGCGTGTGAGTGTGGTGGAGTAGGTTGATTCATGTAAACCCTGCAGAACAGAATTCTTCTCGTAATGGAAATACCCCAGATGAGCGAATTTCATGGGCCCCAGGGTGCCTCCATGACCTCATCGTGTCTCCAGAGTCAACTCTCACGAGTCGGTGCTGGTCCAGGGACTCGGGAGAGGGTGAATGGTGGAGTATCGGATGGGGAAAACTGACATACCTGGTCCCACCTTCCCTGAAGAGGATGCTCAGGGACACTTCCCCACTCTCCCCAGGCTCTCAGGCTCCTTCAACATTTTGCTCTGGGCTTCTCGGGCGAAGAACCCGAGATGCTCAGTGGACAAGACAAGCCGTTCAAGGCTGTTGAATAGGTATAAGGCAATGTTAGATCCCTTCCATTGCTCCCACCATCTTCAAGCTCTGTCTTACACACTAACCAGGTAACGGTAGATTCTGGAGTGAACCCTGCGGGGTCAGGGTTCTTTCCCGTCCCAAAGATTGGAGAAGGTGTGCGACCAAGTCAGTTTTGGAGAAAACGAGGCGTTTCTTCCTTGAGCCTCAACGAAAGACCAAACCAAGGTCTTTGGCGTTCACCGAAGAACAAGCCGGTCTCGTGATAGGCTAGATCCTCTTCCGCTTCTTTTCTTTTTCTTCACCTCTGACTCTCACCATGTTAGCATGATGTCATCCTTTCCAGTCGCCTTGGCATTGTCGTTGCCACCAAAGAATGCGGCTACGCTAAACTCGTCAAGGACTGGCCTCGGGAACGAACCCGAGATGGTGTCGATGTTTACCTTCACCAGAGAAGCCGACGTTGGAGGCTAACGCACGCACGAGCCCTTCGAATCCACTCAAAGAGACCCCGAGCTGACATTTCAACGTTGGACCATACGCAGACCGTAAAACGACGTTGTTGGCGACGTCGTGCGGGACTCGTCCGGAGTCTCCGGACTCTCGGGGTCTCTCTCTTTCTCTTCCCCATTGGGACAAGCCGCATGACAGGCTAGGGATGACTTCATTGCTACCAGGTTCCACAGCACAAGACATATCCCAACTTCAAGATCTACGCTGTTTGAAAACCCGTCTTCTCCCGGGCGAGTCTGCATCTCAGCAGCCAAAGGAACGATGAACCGTCTACTAGATGAAACTACAAAGACCAGGCATGAACCAATATGCAAGCAGATTTACACAGAGATCCCTTCTAGAACGTTTCCAGAACAAGGTGAAACACGGATGATCACTGCTCGGGATAGGAAACCGAGAGCAGTACATTATCCAAGCTTACCTAGACTATCGAATAGGAGTAAGACCCTTGCTAATATGCCTCAATAATTTCATGCAAAACACCGGAAATAATTCCACGGGCAGCTCTTGGATGAACAAGTGAGAGAAGGTGAACAACCCCAACTCGTCGGCATGGATATCCTAGTCCATTACCGGGTACGGAAAACAACTCGCCTAGACACCAAGTGGTTCTCATGAGAGCTGAAAACCACACGGGCCTCATTGGAGGCATGAATTCGTGGCAAATATCGTGAGGTAAAGCAAACCTGAGAGTGACTGGCCGCGTCCACTATGCGGAGCCACCCAGTATGACCCGGGTGAAGATAATGGCCTCTAGGATCCATTAAAGCAACCCTCGTCCAGCTTAGATGGCTCTGGTTTTCTGATATTTTGCCAAGAGACTCTTCGCTTGCGTACCCCGTGGGGCCATGGAGGTCTAGAATCGAAGCACCATCTCCCCAGGCCCAAGATCTAACCCCAGAGACCCAATCCCCATATCCCCTCGTTCCACCTCCCGGCTACCCCATCCTATTACTCCATCGTGGAGGCCCGGGCCCTTGCCTCTGGAAACTCAGAATATGGTGAGCGGGTCAGTGAGCTCGCTACCGTGGTCTCCTCAAGCTGGCTCGGCACTATGAGATGGATTCTGTCGTGTCTTGGCAATCCAATCATTCTCTCTCTTTTTTAAAGGTTACGAGTTTTTATAACGTCTCCTTCATCCCTTATACTTCTAACCTCTCACCTTTCGCCACAGACTCCCGATCCCTGCCAATCGATGGCACACCCGGCTCCGTTACCCCGTATCTCCCCGGCCGTTAACCCCTGAGCGCTTGCGACACCCTTCTCTATGCCATTCGGAAACACGTCCTTGGCTCAGGCATAATGTTGACAGATTTCTCTTCAAGCGTACGTTGGTTCGTCAGCGAACATGCATGTTGGAGGAGCCGGACGATTCCCAACATCATCTCTCTCGAGTAACACTCGTTGAGCAATGCTGTCACGGCGAGCAAGGGTAGTAAATTACGATAGTAGCTACTAACGCTAAATTCTTAACTACATATACGCCAGTTTCTGTCCCGAATTTGGCCAGAACCAGGTTATGCAGCAACTATGGTGGAGGGCCGAGTGGCGATCTCCATATCCCAGGAAGCCAATGCACGCCAGCGGGATGACCAAGGTTACTCTCCTCCGAACTGCAAATATGGAAGAAAGACCCTATTTCCAAGCTTCGGGATGGTTCGGAACTAGAGACATGAGTCAGACAAAGACACGGCACACCCGGCGGAACCGTGCAGGAGGAATCTCCAATGGACACAGCGGCAACACCCTCCTCTTCTGCAGTGCCATGGATCGAAAACATGGCTTAGTCAGTTTAGCCATCTAAAATGACTCTAGAACGTCAGGTTGAGTTGCAAGTTCTTTGGGGTCTGACGGAAGGTAGAGTTTTAGGAGCTGACATTAGAGGGCGGCCCTGATACCCGTTGCTAGAAGATTCAGGTGACCTTTCGACACTATGAGCTTCTTTTCGAAAGTACTGCAACAGTTTATGGCTTATCTCCTCCTCTGGATGGCTCGACCAGAGCTGTTCCCACCATGATGCCCTTGCTAGACGAGACTCCAGGACGTTGGACACTAGCTGACTGGATAGCACGACTCATTAGCCAAGCGTACAAAAATGACTCAATTATAAAGGTGAGATATCAGTGTTTTAATGTACTATGGCCTCGGTTGAGCACTTGATGGAGTCACCTCCTCAGTCGGCAGTGTGAGAGGATCAATGAAGGAATGACTGGACACTGGTTGCTGGAACTCAGCCATAATACCTCTAAGACCTCGGTTAACGACGTGAAAAATTGAATAAATTAAAAATTAGACATGGTGCCTCCATAGAATTTACTCTTTGTCTAACTATAACAGGTTTTCGCATCGCTACATAATGGATGGTTCATTGTGTACTGTTGTTGGTCGCTAGGTCGCCTACCCGGTACCACAGCTCATCGAGAGCACGCGACATACAACAAAGCCTGCTAAGAGACCATATCAATCAATTCGACGTGACTTGGGTGGCAGATACAATAGAATGCATAAAAGGAAACTACTTTCGGGGTCAGAAGTGAGTGGTGGGCTAAGAAAACTGCGAGTGGCCGTATGACGTCCAAAAGCAACCAATGGCATTTTCAACAACTTGCCACTCTTGATCACAACACATTCTCGACCCTGGCTGATCATGTAGCAGATAAGAGCAAAAATTGTGTTTTTCAAAGACAACCCTACAGGTTGATTCAAGGCGCGGGGTGGAATATCGTCAAGATCCTCTGAGTTGGCATACACACACCATCTTTGGAGAAGAGCTGCCAAGAGGGGACGATGAGAAAATAGGCAACTCAACGAGAAAATCTGCCCGGCAACACAAAATCGACGCTCTGAAGAGAATAGATAGAAATGCAGCACGTTTATGAGTTTTGAGCCGCCAATTGGACGATAAACTCCTTCTTCGGTGGTGGGTTAACCCGCTAGTGTTGGTAAGCCATTCCCGAGGATTGTCTTGGCTATTTTCTTACATACATGACGCGAGCAATTAAGCTTAACAGCCCTGGTGCGCCTCCGTAGAAGAGGGATGGAATAAGGAGTCGAAAAAGAAATAAAACCACCATCTAAGCTTATTGAAAAGGTAAACTCATGTGCTGCCAACTTCAAAAGTTAACGTGCGGAATAAAATTGATGATGCGTTGGACCACGCACCAGAACCTTCAACTCGGGGTGAGAACAGAGCCGTAAGTGCTAGAATAGGCTAAATGCCTCGGGCCAGGTCTGATCATTCCCCGGAGAGGAACTCTTGTCTGGGGAAGTTTCGATGTCACTGCTGGGGACACTCACCACTCTGCAAGTCATGAAGCCAATTTGAAGACGGCAAATTAGTCTTGCTAGGCCTGCATAAGACTCAATGACTCCCGCCTAATTGGACACGCTGATGACCTCAGTCAGGTCCAGACGCCATCATGTCTCAGTTCAACACGTGAGCAAAATCGATAGTTCGTTCCGAATCGCCTCACCTCGACAAGACCTACCTCACACAATGCCCTGACTACATGCAATGACTCTTGCATCCGACCCATCCTCATCTCCCTCAAATCAAGGCACAGCACCATCAGTTCCGTCCATTCACCCGCAGCCGGGTCCAATGGCGCACCCCTGATGGCCACACATCGCAATCTCCCGGGGGCCTGGGCCTTTTGTTAATTTGCCGTCGCTGCTTTAGAGTCGGTGGCTTCCGTAGCCTCGTGCCAAGTTGGGAAATGAGCCCGTGCATGCAGAGGAGAAGGAGGGGAGACCGTCGATGGGACCTCACCCCAGATTTTCCAGGGGGTTTGATGGCTTGATGCGACCTCCCGGCGGCTTCGTTAGCTCGCGCCCCATTCACAACGTCTTTCTTCAGAGGGCCAAGAGATGGATGCCAAGGAGCTCACATAAACAAAGATATATATACTTCAATGGTAAAAAGGTTGAGTTTTAAAGCAGATATTCATGATTTGGTCCAGACCAACTATCGAATCGCCCAACCATGAACACCCGGTTGCAGATTAGAAGATTAAGTACAGATTTGTGCCAATAAAGCGGTAGTATTCACTCGTCTAGTTAAACTCTGTACATGTCCAACAAGACAGAATACCTGGGTTCATAAATTGCCATAGCCTGCAGGCTCTAACTTAGAGGACGAAAAAAGGAAGAATTTAAGCCAGGATGAAAGCGGCGATACCGGCGGCAGCGGCGAAGAAGGCAGAGCCAGCGAAGGTGGCAGCGCCGGCGGTCACGGCAGGAGGCTGAGTGGGGACACTGGAACATGTTAGTGATTTGCTCTTTAACTCGTGAAGCTGTACTTACGTCTCGTTGCCGTGAGCGGGAGGGTTACCGCCAGCAGGGGTGGTGGCGGCGGGAGGGGGAACAGCAGGGCCGGTAGGGTTGCCGGGCTGGCTGGGGTAACCGGGGTTGCCGCCAGTAGGGCAAGGAACCTGGATGGTAGAGTACTCAACGGTGGTGAGGACCGTGGTGTAGCTCTTGGTGATGGCAGTCACAGACTGAGAAGGAACGCACTCGGGAGCCTCAGGAACGGGAGTAGCGGGGACAACAGGCTTGTTGCTGGACTCAGCGGGAGGGTTGGGGTAGACAGGAACAGTGCCGTTGTGGTGGGGAGCGGGCTGGGAAGGCTTTCCGGGGTAGGTAGGCTTTCCGGGAGTAGCGGGCTGAGAAGGCTGCTCGTAGACAGGCTTGCTAGGCTGCTCATACACGGGCTTGCTGGGCTGCTCATACACGGGCTTGCTGGGCTGCTCATAAACAGGCTTGGTCTCAGCGGGCTTGCTGGGCTTGGGCTGCTCGTAGACGGGCTTGGTAGGCTGCTCGGGCTTCTCAGGCTGAGCGGGCTTGCTGGGCTCACCAACGGGGCAGATGGTGGTGGAAACAGCATAGGTCTCGGTGGTCACAACGGTGGAGCGAGCAGGGCAGTTGGTGACCTCGGGACCGCAAGAGGTGATGGTCTTGATGTTGGTGCTGTAGATGGTGGAGGTGGTCAGAGGAGCCTCAGAGGTAGGCTTGGGGGCCTCGTAGGTGGGCTTGGGGGCCTCGTAGGTGGGCTCGGGAGCCTCGTAGGTGGGGATGGGAGCCTCGGAGGTCTCGACAACGGGGTAAGAGGTGGTGCTGACGACGGTGGATCGAGCAGGGCAGTTGGTGACCTCAGGACCGCAAGAGGTGATGGTGACGAGCTCAGTCTGGTAGACAACGTCCTTGGTGGCCATGGCCGAAGAGGCCAGGAAAGCGGCGGCGAAAGCGTAACGCATCTTGAAAGTGTTGATGGTTGAGAAGAAGGGTGTTTTGGTTGTAAAGAGTGGAAAAGCTAAAAGCTCAAAAGGTTGATAGTTGCTGAAAGTGGTGAAAGAATGGACGACCGAAGTCAAAAGGAGTCAAGAAGCAGGCAGCTTTGAAGTGTAGGCTTGTTTGGCTGTGGAAAGAAGGAAGAAAAGATAGATGAAAAGTCGCAGGATGGTCGCGTTTTAATAGCCATGTCGGTCCTCTGCCAGCAACTCCAAGGCGGAAATTACGTACTGGAGGTTTCCAGGAGGTCGGCCGTCTCCATGATCCATTGCCACCCTGGGACCAGGGGTTCTGGCAAACGGCTCTCGACTTGAGATGAAAGAGAGGGCGAGTGTGACCCTGGCTAATGACCCATCCAGACTGGGGGAAGTTGGATGGCGGAGCCATGTCGCGGGTCGACCGCCACGGTCTCTGGAGTTGGTTGCGTGTGGAACCGCCGTGGCCCGTGGATCCGTCGCTGGATGCTGGATCACCATGAATTCTGGGTCACGGACCAGAGCAATGACAGGGGCACGGGCACCCATGGATGGTCTTGTTTCGAGAGCTTGGTCGAAGGTTATCATTCATGCCGAGCATTGACGGCAATGCCAAAGAACAACGTTTCTTGGAGCTGTTGACCAGACAGACAAATTCTGATCGAATAGGTTGTTCGTCATGAACCATGAAGCGACCTCGAAAAGGCCATCTTTCGGGCAGCGTAGCGTCCATCTGCAGGTACAGTCAGTCCCTGACATCCATTAGGAAGTGAGGTGTCGGGTGGAGGCTGGGTGGGACAAGGAGTGGACCAGTCAAGCGCCGTCTCTTCACCCTCTCTTCATCTCGGTCGTCCAGAGTGGTTCTGTCGCCCACATTGGCTCGATCGGCACGGCTGCCATTACCGCCCGGCAAGCTTTAACTGGTTGTTTGACCGACGAGGGGCGGTTTCTGGAGGCGTCAACTCCAGCGAACAGTAGTCGAGGGTCCATGTTTGATAGGCGGTGATGGGCGGGTCATGGACCACTCAGAGTCGGTCAAGCTACCAAGCCGCGCAAAGGGTTCTCATTGCGAGGGATTGCAAGTTGAGGGCAGCACGACAGAGGCTCCCTCCTTCCGCGCACTGTTCGTTCTCATCTCTGGCTCTCGTGTTCTGCTGTATGAGGATCGGACGCTGGCGCATGTTGATCAGGGATGTAGTTGATGAAGGGGAAGCCGGGGGTTATGCCCTGGACCCCGACGCCGTTGGTTTAGTGCTGGCTCGTGCAGTGCACCTTCCTTGATGGTCGACCGCCAAAATGAAAGGACTTGTTCAAGCACAACCTGTGCAAGATGGCATAGTGCACAGCCTCTCTCTGCACAAAAATTCATTGTCAAGCCTCAGCATCATGCGATTCATGTATTCCAGCCTCACCCTTCATTTCTTCCTAAACGGCCCATTGTCTATTGTTCTATCCGCGGTCTAAAATGGACCAAGACATGTCTTGTTTCGCATTGAGTGCTTGCTTTCGGCTGCGTTGTACGAAATGCCACATCTCTTCCTGGTAAATGCCCTTCTTTGTTGTCTGATGCCCAACCATCCTTCTATCAACATTGGACCAACAATTGAGCGGCAGAGTAAACACAATGTTATGACAATCTCCTTGCAGCATGCGCCTAAGCCAATGAGAAGCCGCACCTTACTCGCGGTATCCATCTCCTCATTAATGCACGACATGGTTGTTATTACAAGGTCCGCGGTTGTGCAACTGATTGGCCTCCCGTCGTTGCACAAGTTCGACACATCACTAACCGCTTGCAAAAAGTAGCTGCAGCCGCCTGGGGATTGTGCCACACCCATCTCCTAATGCAGGAACCCACATTGTTGGTGCGGGACGCCATCCCCATGAAAAGACTCAAGCCTCAAACTTGGCATCGACTGGATTGCAACCTTCCATCAGCGAGCCGTGCCCGTTGCGAGTCGGGACGAGGACAAGCAATGACCATTGCAAGCCCCCCTGCCCATCATGGAAACGATAACTGATGTTAATTAGATCGCATGAGCTTGTTTTCGCCATGTAGACATGAGAGCACCAAAAGGACGCCTCCAGAACCAACCTACACATTCAGAGTTTCCAACCGAGATAACCTGTGCTAAATGTAGAAAGACAGACCGCAATAAGCAGGGAGACGGGAGATGGAGGGGTGCCATCTCCATCTGGTTGTATATCTCGGCTGCCTCATTGGGCTATCTACCGGCCGGAGCTTCGTTCGGGGCAATCAACCCCAAGGGGTTCGCTCCTTTCCACGCTTTGATCAAGACTCGTCTCGACTTGAGCAGGACCTCACAAGGCGGTGACGGGCCTCTGCATCATGTTCATGGAGCAGAGGCCGCCTCAACTCGAGCGCATGGATGATGCCGCCATGGCCATCTCAATCAACTTGGCCCTCTTGTCCAATCTCTTGGCCTCCCACGAGCGTTTATTCCCGCTGTGGTCGTCCGCGCGTCACACCATGCATAGTTTGCTGCTGATCAGAGGGCTCTTCCAAAGCCATGACGTCGAAATGTCTCTTTGAAACAAAGAACCACAAAATGGGCCATGCTGCCAACTGGTCCTCCACTTCTTACAGCGCATCCCGGCAGCGCCGTGTATTCCCTAAACAGCCTTCAGAGCAACAGGGACGATCGCCGTATTCAGTCGCAGAAAGAACCAGCCTCGTCCTCTAACCCGTTCTATTCTCGCAGCTCGTGTGACACCAGCTGCAGAGGCGAAAGGAAGCCAATATCCCCCCTAAGTTGGCTGGGCCACCCCTGTTGGTCTTCTGTACCAGCTGTTGGCTCGCAACCAGCCAAATGATACCCTCAGCGCCACGTCGCGCCCCCAGCCGGCAGTGGCTTGCCGCCTTCTCCTGACGATCGTCTGGGCTGCCATCGAAGCTTGGCACCAAATCGAAGGCCGCGGCCATGTGCTCCTCGTATTAAGAAATAAACGATTCAGATTTTAAGATGGGGTTTAATCCAACTGCAAGGGGGCAAGGTCCCCTATTTCTGCTCTCCACAATTCGCCATCACTTCTGGCACTTCTCTGCCCACTTGTCTCCCCGCAAAAGGAGGAAAGGAGACGGTTTGGAAGAGCAGCAGAAGGGTGGACTCTGGCAGTTCAGTTCTGCAGTCGGGAGGAGACGAAACTTGGCAGCCGGGGGAAATGAAGCTGACGAGTCCTCTGGATCTTCCGCTGACTAGATATTGGCCCCGTCGCGCACCAGAGATGGACTCGCACGTGTGAAGCATGGACGATCTCTGTTATTTCAGCAGCAAGTCGACGATCGTCTCCTCTTGGGGGACCAGAGCGAGCCGCGCATCCATATGAACCACAAATCTAACGTCATGCGCCAAATTTATCGACCAACGATACTCGTCTTTGCTGGAGGATTGTTTCATTTCACGACTCAAGACGGCGGCTGAACTACCGAGTTATTTTCCGATCGAAACATTTGAGGCAGTTGTCGTGTGATCGACATTTCGTTTGTTTGCTCTAATTGAACGAGGCTGGACAAAATGCGACCGTGTCCGTCACAAAGGGCTATTGTCTGTCATCAACTGCAGCATGACTGATACTTCATCCATTAAGCTATGCGGCCCGGGATGTTGTCCCTGACCAGCCGGTTACAGTTTCTTTGACGATGCTTATTTTACCTTGCAGCCATGGACGTCCATCTTGTTAGAAACCAATCGAATTCTAAGAGTTACGGTCGGAAGGGTCGACCATTCGCCTCTTGATATTCATGCCGACCCTGGCAGCGATGTACCTTGACTCTCACTGAAGTCTCCATGAGAAATAGCGTGCAGTTACGAGTCGAAAAGTCCAAATTCTACGACCTCGAACCGATTACATCCGAGTTGGGGAGGGTAGGACGTTAAAGCTCGATATGTCGTTCCGCTTTGTATTCACCTGTCGAACATGGAATCTATATCGGCATTTCCACCTCAAGTACGGTCCTTGAATTGCAGACCTCGTCATTCTTGAATTCGACTTCTGGAACTTTGAAGGGGGAGTTCTCATGACGAGTCGGCAGCCAGTCAAGTTGCCTTGGACCTCCCGCGGTTTCCGTGTGCTTTCATGACCAGTTGGGACCAGACGACGTCACGAACCGGAAATTTATATACCTTGGTTACGTTCTATTGTTACGCATATGGACCTGCAGTCTGGACATTCTGCATGATTCCACTGCTGGCAAGTCTGCTTTATGGGATTGACCGTGATATTGTCTTCATGCCCTGGCCTCAAAAGAAGACAGACGCTGCCTTTTTCTGCTGAAGGTGTTGGTATCTTAAATGCTGCATGTTTCAATTAGTATCGTACTGCTATTATCTGGACAGTGAGGTTATTCAGAAGTGGCTGACAGGGTGTGCTGGGATTTGCTACGTTGTACTGTAGCCTATCACACGACCCTCTGTCACCTTTCACATATGAAGTCTACGTAATGCGTGAACCCATCTGATCGTATATTTACCGGTCTATAGATTCGGGGCCCAATCACCATGTTGTTGAGTTAAAGGGTCTCTTATAACTCGTCTTGACATATCTGTGGTTGCGGCTCAACGTGTGAAGTGCGAGAGGGGCAGAATAGCCACGGCCCAAGCTGCCGGGACCTCATTTTATCCGAGAATCTACCTACGGCGGTCTTGCCAAAGTCTACCTAGGTAGGTACCCCACACTGGCACAACCACCGACTTTTGGAAATAGCACATCTCGAGATAAAAACGCAGTTTGCGCACGATATACGCCTTCAAAACCGCCGCGACCGCCTTTCCGAACCCGTTTGCGACTCTATCGTTTTTGTCACCATCGAGTCCGCTTCTATACGAACTTTCGGCGACTCCTCCCACCCCTGCTTCGCTGCACAGGCTCTCTTTGACGACTCAGGCATGACCCCTCGGTAGCCTTGTTCCGCCTCGCCTTTGATATCATAACTATGCTGGATGCTGTGTATCCAAGGCTGCCCGAGTTATAGCAGCGTCGTCCATACTTGAACAAGTTTTATTTACACTCCGGTGCCTGCTGCACCTTGAATTTTGATCATGGAGGCTCAGGTGAGTCGCTGCTACTGTTTTTCCTTTGCATGGTCTTTGTCATGGGCGCTCTCGTGCCCCGCCATTCAGCCGTCACTCTTGGTCATGGCCAAGTCGCATCGGCCCAACCGCCCAGCCTTTCGAGGCCCGATGATGCGACCAGGACGCGAAGCATACGCATAGAAACCATCACATCCCGTCGATACTAACTTTTGTCCCAATGGCTCAGGTAGAGAGCGTCGTCGGAATTCTTTCCAACCCCACCTCCGATCCCGCCCTCAAGCAGCAAGCCTTCGAATACCTAAATCAGCTAAAAGCCGACCCTCAAGGATGGCAACCTTGCACCACGCTCTTCGCTCGAACACCACGGGCGGAAGAGGTGGTGCGTCTTGTCTGCCTCGAGGTGGTCAACTATGCCGTACACACACAGGGCCTTGACCCTACGAGTCTTGCGTTCCTCAAAGACACGCTCCTCCAGTACTGCCGCCAGACGTACGGCCCCAACGCTCAGCAGGAGCCTGATGCTGCGCATCTCCAGAACAAGCTCACGCAAACGTTGACCTATCTGTTCGTGTTCCTCTACCAAGACGGGTGGCAGAGCTTCCTCGACGACTTTATCGAGTTGACAGGCCTCTCTACAAACTCGGATAATGTCCCGGGCGTCGTCTTTTACCTCCGAATCCTCGGCTCCATCCACGACGAGATTGCCGACATGCTCCTGACACGGCAGAGCAGCGAGACCAAGCGGAATACAGAGCTCAAGGACCAGCTCCGGGCACAGGATATCCGCAAGGTGTCCGAGACCTGGAAGCAGCTGCTCACACGATACGGGAGCAATGATACTGTCGTGGACCTCGTCCTCAAGGTCCTGGGCAAGTGGGTCAGCTGGATGGACATCTCGCTGGTTATCAGCCAGGACATGCTCGGTCTCTTGCTGCCAGTGGTCGGGCGGTCCAACACCTCGGGGAGCGAGGACAAGGTCCGCGACACAGCCATCGACACCCTGAACGAGATATGTGGCAAGAAGATGCGCTCAGGAGACAAGATGGAGATGATCTCCTTCATCAATCTGCAGGAAATTGTCGAACAGTTAGTTGCTAGCCCTCCCTTGAGCGAGTTCAAGGGAACCTCTCGATACGACACGGATCTGGCCGAGGCAGTTGCCAAGCTAGTAAACACGGTCCTCTCCGACATTGTACGGGCTCTTGAGGACAGCCAGCTCAGTGATGACACTCGCGCCAGGGCGAACCAGCACCTCAATGGGTTCCTCCCTTTCCTCCTGCGCTTCTTCTCGGACGAGTACGATGAAGTCTGCTCGTCCGTCATCCCAGCGCTGACAGACTTGCTCACCTTCCTTCGTAAACTTGGCCAGCTCCCTCAAGACTACGGCAACATGCTTGCGCCGATCTTAGATGCCATCATTCGCAAAATGAGATACGATGAGACATCCAACTGGGGCAATGAGGATGAGCTGACTGACGAGGCCGAGTTTCAGGAGCTGCGGCGGAAACTCCAGAATCTGCAAAAGTCTATTGCTGCCATCAACCAGACCTTGTACATGGACATGCTTAGCAATCTCGTTGCCACCACGTTCCAGACACTCGACCAGCAGGGCTCCCAGATGGACTGGAGGGATCTTGACCTTGCCTTGTACGAGATGTACCTCTTTGGCGAGCTTGCCCTTCCCAACCAGGGTCTGGGAACCAAGAATCAGCCTTCCAGCGAAGCTTCAGAGAGGTTGGTGGTTATGATGAAGAAGATGGTCGAATCCGGTTGGTATTCCTTTCCTCATGACCAAGCATAGTACTCCTAACACAGCCACAGGTATTGCCAACTTCTCCCACCCCGCCATTCTGCTTCAGTACATGGAGATCTGCGTTCGCTACTGCGTTGTCTTTGAGAATAACGCACAATACATTCCGCAAGTCCTGGAGAACTTTGTGCGGCTGGTCCACCACGATCATGTCCGGATCAAGACTCGGTCGTGGTATCTGTTCCACCGATTCATCAAGCAGCTTAGATCTCAGGTCGGAAACGTTGCCGAGACGGTTATCCAGTCGATCGGAGACCTCCTGCCCATCAAGGCCGAGGTCCCAGGCGAGGACGCTGACGATGACATGTCCTCAGATGAGTCTGATCACTCAGCGGATGCTCTCTTTACCAGCCAGCTGTACCTTTTCGAGGCCATCGGTTGCATCTCATCCTGCCAGGGCACGCCATCTGAGAAACAGGCTTTGTATGCTAGGTCTGTGATGGATCCCCTATTCACCGATATGGAGGCGCATCTTGAGCGGGCCAAGGCTGGAGATGCCCAAGCTGCACTCCAAGTCCACCACATTGTCATGGCCTTGGGTACTTTGGCCCACGGATTTTCGGACTGGACCCCAGGCATTACTTCCTCCAACGCCCATGGACCACCTGACAAGGCCGTTTCTGACGAGTTCTCCCGAGCAGCTGAGGCTATCTTGATTGCTCTTAACCAACTGAACTCTTCTGCCGAGATCCGAACAGCTTGCCGATCGGCCTTTTCCAAGTTGCTGGGTGTTTTGGGTGCTGCTGTTCTGCCGCAACTGCCTCAGTGGATTGAGGGCTTGTTGTCCCAGAGCTCTTCCAAGGACGAGATGGCCATGTTCCTGCGACTACTGGATCAGGTGGTCTTTGGGTTCAAGTCTGAGATCTATGAAGTTCTCAACATGCTGTTGACACCACTTCTTCAGCGCATTTTTGGTGGGCTTACGGAGCCCATTGCCGGAACAGACGATGAGATTCAGCTGGCTGAGTTGAGGAGGGAATATCTCTCATTCCTTCAGATCATTCTTAACAACGGGCTAGACGGGGTTCTTGTGAGTGAGTCCAACCAGGGCTTCTTCGAACCCATGATTTCGTCCATCATCGAGTTGGCCAAGACTCTCGAAGGCAACATTGGAGGAAGCAGACTTGCTTTCACATTGATGACACGAATGGCGGCCATCTGGGGTGGCCCGGATATTGCAGTCATCTCCCAGAACCCTACCGCCCCGAGCGGCAGTCCTACTCCTGCATTCCCTGGCTTTGACCAGTTTATGATTGACCGATTTCACTCGACTTGCTGGGAGGTGATGCGGAATCCCAACTTCCGACCATTCCAAGATGCCCAGACAAAACAAGTCCTTACAGAGATTGCCGGCCTGGAGCAGGCGATCTACACAAAGACTGGCGAGGTGTTTATCCAGTCGCTGCAGAACCATCTTTTCCCTACTCTGGGCGTGGACGGCGATGAGTTCTTGCGATCTCTTACAACATCAACAGACAAACGACACTTTTCGTCATATCTCCTGAACTTGCTGAAGAGCCGACAGTAGACTGGAAAGGCCCATTATGATTTTCAGGGGGTGGGTGAGCGATTGAGCATGGTTGACGTGTGAGGAAGAAGATTGGAGATTACGAGCAAAGGTCTCCGGCGAGCAAAGGGTGTACGGGAGCCTCGCGGCGCATGTTCAGGGAGTTTTGAGGGCAGACATTAGAGCTAAAAAGAATCATATTGTTCGTCATTTCTAGTCACAGATATTCCCCCTTTTTTCGGTATTTTTTTCAGGGTGGCCGGATTCAAGGGTCGAGCGAGGGTGGATAGGCGGATGGTAGTTGAGGATTAGATGAATACACATCCGCGCTGAAGAGCTGAGTATCTGACTGGGCTATAATATGTGATGTTCATCCCTCCTTGTTCACATGTTGGGGGTTACTTTGGTGGATAGGGAGGTTATTCGCGCTGCATACCAGGGGAGGCACGAATTCAATTTCGGCCGCACTTTCTCACCATGGAATTGAGACTGGCAGCAAGTCAAGGAAGGCACGGTAGGGAAGGCAGAATGAAGACTATACTCCATCTCCAACTCCAATTTGACCTTCTCGCCCCATCAACACCATCAAACAACACCATCGTTACCCGCATTCTTCCCTCAACACCGTCATTACCACCCTGAGACGACTTCAACCATGGATACTAGAGAATCTCCAGGTTAGGAACCTAACACTAACCCCAGTGAAACTTCCGCGGGAAGCGAGCCTATCCCCAAAGAAGAGCCAACACCACCTACTACGACACCGGCTTCGTCTACTTCTCGACCACGTCGACTATGGTCGAGACTAGAATCTGCCAGGAATTGTCTAAAAGCATTGGAATCTCTCAACTCGAACCCTTCTCCCTCTCAATCTCAACCTCAAGACGATGACCCCTCTCCCCAAGGGGGCTTCCTGCCCAAAGATCGCGACGCCTCAACACTCATCGAGATCGTCGATAATGAAGTGCCAGGAAATGGGACTGCCGATACCTTGCCCACCAAGGAGTCGCCCACTGAAAAGCAGTCTGCTTCCGAGACTGCTGTTCATGATTCACCAGCCTCAGGGCACAGCGAGGACAAGAGCAATAAGCCCCCACCCCCTGAATCTTTCAAGCAAGGTCCTGGTGCTGCTTCCACGGAGCCCATGTCAGTACCAGTGAGACGGAAACTACAGGAAACGCTAGCAGAACCCTCTGGTACAGAAACAACTCAGCTGCCAACAGGAACAAAGCCCGAAAGTACCGTGACGGCAATGGCTCAGACGCCGCCGGTAACAACGGGCGAGGTGATCAATATATCACCAGCTCAGCTATGGGAAGACGTAGCCCAGCTAATCAAGGAGATGAAAGCACACGAAGCCGAGTTCCCAGAAACAGTAGAAGCCAAGCAGACTTGGCTTCAGAGGTCGTACAAATTTGGCAAGAGCCGCTTGCTCCCTCTCATTGATCAGGCGACGGCGATACTAGTGGCAGAAAACGTCTCACTAGGGGAGAAAATTGCGACCTCGATGAATGTCCACGTCATGGATGCAGCTACAGACGCCTTGATTGAGAAACAGGCCATGGCTCGGACTGCAATTGCACAAGCCGAGGCAGCAGAGCAGTCAACGATGCCGCAAACCATATCGGCTCAGACACCGGCGGAACTACTAGAGGCAGCAACTCAGGCGATGCAAAGGGTTAAAAAACTCAGAACACTAAGACGTACAGTGGCTCGACTCCCAGAGATCGCAGAGGAAACAAAGCTTCCACTAGATTTGAAGAAGAGGGCAGCGGAAACCGTGAAAGGCTTGAAGACGTCACGAACCTCACTGCCCATGCACCTTGAGAGACACGGCGCCACAGAGTTTCACATGTGGAAGGCAGGTCGGGTCTTTAAGGAGTTCAGTCAAGCCGAAGCGGTCATCACTGCGAGGTTGAAGCTAACAGGGGATATGGTGGAAGAGCCAGCAGCAGGTAAACATGCTGGCCCAACTTACCCTTGGGGGATTTTCAAGGAAGTGGAAGAAGACGCTAAAACGACCAAGGACTACGAAGTTTCCATAGCACGACGAGGCTTGGAGGAACGTGAGGCAAGTCTCCGTGATGTAGCAGGGGCTCAGCTGAGCTTGAGGAAGATCAAGTCTTTGTTGCGTTCGATATCGACTCAGTGTTGCAACCTAGGCCTGGACTTGATCTTGCAAGGAACACGTTCTGGATAATGGTGATTTGCAGGTTGGGTTATGAGTAGCAGCGACGACTTGTGATAGAAACAGCGAATATTGGATATAGAAACAGCGATGAATCAATCAGGATGCTTTAATTGAAATGCTCAATTACATATTATAGATGGTGCTTTTTTTGAACGTCTTGAACAGCATGTGTCGGCTCAACCAAGGTATCTCGACATTGCCCAGCAGAAACACCACAGCTATGTGTATCAAAGGAAGAAGAGAGAAGAAATAGGAGATAGGCAGGTAGTACGAGTCTGTGTGAGCAAGCCGGATTCATTCCCAGAAATATTCACCCATCAATCTTTTTTTTCTCCGTTTCTAAATCCATCAGCCACAACGAGAAAAGGAAGCAAAAAAGAAGAAACAAGGCTTGTGCTGTCGTCCATCTCTAGATGATGTAGCCGCCACCAGACAGGCAGCGCCAATCCCGAATACCAGAGCCCTCTTCGAGCTCGACGCACCACCAGAGAACCTCCTTGGCCTTGTCAAGCTGGCCACTCTCCTCGTGGGCGCGGGCGAGGGTGAACCAGGCCTCGGAAGAGTTCCAGCTGGAGCCGAGCTTGGTGAGGGTTGAGAGGAGGGCGTAAGCTCGGTCACGAGCCGCGAGACGGTCGACGACAGGTAGGCGGGTGGCCTTGTAAGCGGCGGGAAGCTCGTCGTCGTCCAGGTCAGAGTGTTGAACGGTGGGGGACTCGGGATCTGAGGGACCGAGACCGAGAGGGGTTGAGGGGAGGTCGGCGACGGTGTGAGGATGTTGTTGGCTTGCTTTGGAGGCTGAGTGACTAAGGTGCAGGAGGGTGTCTTCCAGAGCGGGAACGGGGACTGGGGGGAGGAGAGTCTCGCTGTAGATATCGAGAAGGATGTTGGAAAGGCCGACGATGGCACCAGGATGGTTGGGCGCATGTGTCAAGGATGTCTCAAAGTCACTACGGGCCGCGTAAGGAGCTCCCTTTGCAAGAGAAAGTTGGCCCAGCTATAAACTATGTCAGTTATTGTTTCAAGGATGAGAGGAGAAAGGCTTACCTCGGCCCAGTAATCACTCCACAGTTCCTCAATACTCTTCTTATCGGCCCAGCCGGGGCCCTTCAGACCGCTCGAGCCCGAGGGGTCCCGAGCAAGATCAGCCTCGAGACTCTGGATGAGCCGTTGAGCTTCCGTGGCAGCCCCCTTGCAATCCTCCTTCATACCAGCTCTACGGTAGAAGCCAGCAATCATGAGCCAGACTCTGATAAGAATCGTCACTCTCTGCGCCCTCTCCTTATCCTTGGGGAACTGAACCAGGGGTAGAACGCATGTTGAAGAGTAAGCGTTGTCGACAGACAGCTCAGAGTAGTCGGTGGACTTTGACTGAGTCGAGAGGTACGAGTTCAGATTTGGCGGGGGTCGTGACTGTCTATAGGACGAGCGCCTTGAAGCAGGTTGCCGCTTGCTAGAGAAGGTGAAGAAATCAGTCTGCTGCTCGCTATCATCGGCACCACCTGGCGTGAAGAAGACGTCGCCGTCAACAACAGTAGCACCACCACCATGAGAGACGGCTCCGATACTAGAGGATCTCGGTCGGCTCATGCTGCGATCCCGCTTCTTGAGACTGTTGCTTCTGCCTGTGGCGCTCCTATTTCGACGGACAGAAGACGCTGAAGTTCGTGGCCGAGCATCAGTCAGGGGGCCGTTCTCTCCTGTTACGTGGATCGTCGGTGCGCTGCTGCGCATCGTCTGAGCAGTCTGCGGCCTGGAAGTCCGTTCACTTGACATGGAAGTATAGACCTGCCTCGTAGGCGGTCTAGACCTATCATTGCCCCCAAAGATGGTTCCCCTAATGCTCCTGAGTGTACCCGAGGTCTTTGGCGGCTCAATTGCCTTGGGGGGGCTCAAAGCAGGCTGAGCCGCAACGTTGCCAAACAGTCTCGAGAAGAGTGTCAACAACTCAAAACTGGCATTGACAGCCACTTCGGGTCCTTCAAGCAGCTCAACCAGGGCGAGCTGTGTCATCTTGACCTCGAGGATGCTCTCCTTCTCCGAGTCATCCATATCATCGACCAAGCCTCGTCGACCATCTTCTGCAGAATCCTTTTCAGCTTCGTTGAGGTGTTCGCTCCTAAACGTCTGATCTGTCTTTCCGAACAGGATAGAGGGGTCCTTGAATTGTTCCAGGGCACCTTCACAGGCCCTTGCCGCCAGATGGTAATCTTGTCTCGCGCTCAGGAGAAGAGCCAAGAGGTGCCATACGGGGATAAGGGACCGTTCTTGCCAGTATGGCCCATAGACCAGGTCGTAGTTCTCTTCTTGATCTTTGCCAACAGTCAAGGCCGTTCTCACAGTCTCAATAGCAGCGGTTAGTTCTCTTCGCTCGGCCAAGAGCAGACCGAGAGCAAAGAAGCTCCTGATATCTTTTGAGCGCCCAAACTCTACTGCGAGGGACTTTCGGAGTGATCGGATGGCCTTTTGCTGGATCTCGGTCCTGGAGGCTGCTTCGTACGTGACTCTCGACCAGTGGGCTTGAGACAACCCGATGGCCTGCCATGCCAGGGCGATGGTATGCGGTGGCACAGGAGGGTGCGAAGAGTTGAACTCATCGTACTCGGAAATCATTGGGGTGGCAGTGTCTGAAGAGTTGAGCTGTGGCAGTTTGAACAGCCAGTCCTCCAACTCAGACCCAAGTTGGCGGGCCTTTTCCGCAGCAGTCCGCTGGCCATATCGGCAGAGGGCGATGATGCATTGCGAAATTGTCTCAAGAACTGTAGCATCGTCGTCCAGGCTAGGCTCGGGGTGCCCAGTCTTGTCAACACGGGCCTTGCCCTTCTTGACAATCTCCAAGTAAGAGTCAAAGGCCTTGAAGGCCAGGTCGAACTCGGCGACTGAAAGGTGCACGAGGAAGAGTGAGCGCAGGATAGCTGTCGAGTGGTACGTCTTCATCGCAGCGCTGTAAAGAGTATCGAGGACTCCGCGGCTCAAGCTATTTCGACCACCGGGTCCAAGGTCTTCCTCTCTCCATCCTCGTCCACAGAGAAGAGACCAGTTTCGAAGCACCTGGCCAACGAAGCCCTCGACTTCTTCACGCTCTTCGTCAGCTCTGGGGAACGACGTTTCGCCGAGCAGGAGGGTCTGGTAGGTCGATTCGGCATGCTTGAGCTCCACCCGCAACTGACTTCGAGGAGATAGATCGCCAGCTGTGTTATTCACAAATCCAGTCGGGTAGGGCAAGTCGAACTCGACGATCTGAGAGAGAGCGATGTAGTACTCATTCCACACTCTCCGTCGGGGCACTGAGCCCTTGAAGCCGTATCCTCCGGTAACGGGCATAGCCAGGGTGTCCCAGAACCTTGCCCAGGAGCGATAGCAGGCGAGGGAGTCGTTCTCGCCCACTGGTGAATCGCTGCTCTGGAAGCCCTGGCTGGATAGCATACAGTACTCGGTGAGGAACAGCTCAGACCAGTATCGAAGCTGTCTTCCCATCCCCTGCTCTGCCCACACTCGTGCGAGCGAGGGGAGTCCAGCCCGGAAGGCATCCAAGGCCTGCTTGATCTCGCCGCCGCGCGCAAGGCAATTAGCCTTGAGATACGATGCTTTGAGAGCGCAGACGCTCGTCCATTCGGCAGTCCTTTCGGTGGGGTTGGGTTCGCCATCTTCCACCTTGAGACTCTCGGGCAGTTGGCTGGTGCAGAGGGTGTACTCCCCGTTGACCCAGTGCAGCCATCCCGCACACACCTGAGCCTGGAACTTGTCGGTCAGGTGCAACGTCTCTTCCTCAATCGCTTCCAGGAGCTTCGGCAACTGGGCCGCGAGGTCAATATGGCTCGTATTCGCAGCGGTGGTCGGTTGGTTATGGTTGCTAGCAGCGGCGGCGGCAGCAGCAGCAGTCGTCGTCTTGGCAATAGCGCATTCCGTTTCGGCGGTCAGAGCAAGACCTGGTCGAGTGTTATTAAGTATTGTATTCTAAAAAGCCCTTCGCTGGAGGGCGGTGAAGCGGGAGGGCGTCATACAGGCTCTGTCAGGAGCATGCTTGCGAACCTTGCGAACGAGCTCGGGGACTACATCCCAGTTGCCATCGCAGCGGGCATGATCCAGCTGGTGCATGTACTGCACAGCCTTGGGCTATACGACAGCAGGAGAAGGAGAGTCAGTTTGTGAGATCTCATCGATGGCCTGGTTCTCTTGTCTTACACCCATGGTTCGACCTGTTCAGGAGGTTGTCGGGACTAGCAGCAAGATGGCGCCAAGCGCATGGCGAGGAGAGGGATCGTGGGAGGAACAGGAGGCCTCACGGGGGAGGCTATCGCGGAGGAAGGATCTCGGTGTATCGGCCGATGGGAGGAGAGTCTATTCGAATCAGCGCCAAAGGCGACTTCCTCTACATGCACCCGTGGTTGGTGATGTTGGATGTTGACGAGATGGCTCGTATTGGATCTGACCGTGTATTGATGGCTTGTGGTAGCGCAGAGCTGGAGATTGAGAGCTGCTGGGTCGACGTAACGCGGGCGCTAGACCAATCAGAGATCACTGCCACACCACGACAGGCCCCGCCGCCAGGGGTCTTCCCGTCAGTCCAAGCTAAGCTTGTTGCTGTAGAAGAAAAAAAAGTTTCGGGCAAGTCAAAGTCAAGACTTGTACAGCTTCAACCTGCGAATGAGCGTAGCAATTACACCTCGCTCATCGATTGTTACTGTCGCATCGGAATTGAGAGGTAAAGGGACGTAAGGGATTTGTTGCAAGTTCATTTTATTGCACGTGACGACACAACATCAATCTTTACTCTCTTCATCCTTCCTATCCAGGAAACCCATCTTCCAAGATACCATTCGGCGCAAACACTTGGAGACGACAGAAACGCCTTTACAACCTTTCATTACGGCACGATCCTCATGGCGGCCTCATTACCTCCTGACCTGCGGGTCCTATGTCGAAAACTCACCTCAATCCCCCCAACCCAGCTGCCTCACGCGCTGCCATCTCTCATCAACCATGTTCTTCACTGCAAGGAGCCATTGTCTGCGCCCCAGGAGCGAAAGGTCAAGGACAGCTCCGCCGAGGGAGCTCAGCTGGTCCATAAGCTCAAGGCTAGCATCACCACTCACTTGAACGGGCGAAGTCGTGAAGCCAGGTTCACGGCCATTGGTCTCATCAAGGCTGTCGTGGACGTTGGTGGATGGGAAGTTCTACAAGGATGCAAGCCATGGGTTGGCGGCCTTCTGTCTATTGTCGAGGTTTGTTGAACTTCTTCTAACTCGGAGTGTTACTAAGAGTATGCAGAAAAGCGATCCTGCCGCCTCCAAAGAGTTAGCCGTGGTCACTCTCACCAGGATTTACATGCTCGTTCAGCCATACCAAACTCTTGTGAGAGAGATCGCCACTCCCACTATCCCGGCATTCATCACCACTTGCCTCAAGCTCATCAAGGCCAACTCCGGCGAGAGTCTGCAAACCCCTCTGTCTGTGGTTGAGACCATCTGCGACGCCTTCTCCGCATTGATCCCGCTTTATCCTACCACGTTCCGCCCTTCCAGCTCCAAGATAAAAGCTGCTATCCGGTCATTCCTCGTTCCCACGCTTTCAGACGACGTTGTTGTTCCCCAGAGCTTGCAGAGGGCTTCACGAAGGCTTGTCATTTCGCTTCACCACGTTGCCGCCAAGTCAGGGGGCAGTGATGAGTGGGCCAAGTTGGTCGATCTTCTCCTCAAGGACCTTCATTCTACAGCCGACCAGGTCTTGAGAGCCATTGAGGAGTCATGGGAGGGTTCAAACGGCTACAGTCGATCGCAAGTCGAACTGGATGGGGAACCCCATGGTGGCGGTGCATCCGCCGAGGTACTCCCATCGTGGACGGGTATCAATGCTGGCGCTGATCGCTTGATTGGCCTGTTCCATTACCTCTCAGACTGCCTCCGGTATCCCACCAAGGCGCCCGTCACGATACCTACTAGTGCCCTGGTCGATGCTGCATCTCGGGTACTCCTGATAGCTAGACTCTCGCCCAAATCCCAATCCTGGGATCAGGCTCTCCCAACCGTTGCTGCCATCGGCCGAGAGGAGAGAGAGGAGCTATGGGCTGCCATGCCAGACATTCACATTGCTGCTCTTCACCTGCTGCAGACTCTGTTCCAACGTCTGGAGCAGAACACGGTAGCTCTGGCCCCCGAGGTCCTTGACCACCTTGTCCGAGTATTCAAGTCGGGAATCAACCTTCCCAGCGTGCGAATGACTGGCTACGCTATTTTGAAAGAAATTCTCATCCTTTCTGGCCCGACACTATCAAAATCGTCCGTTGAAAGCCTGGATCCTCTGCTCGGTGCATGCTGCAGGGATCTACAGCAAGACGCTGGACATCTCAAGGAGTCTGAGAAGCCAACAGCCTCTACGACAGACCCCAAGAAGAACAGCATCGCTGCCAATGTCGATCTCTTCCTCCAGCCCCAAGCTTCCGCCGTCGTTGCAGCGACCCCTCTTGATCCAGAGCACAAGGCCGCTGCTTCTGCTCTCCTGGCCATTATTCCATCATGCCTGCCACAGCGCTATCTCAAGCCCTCTGTGCGCGGCCTCGTTGACCAGACGGCCATCGTCACCAGTAACCGCGATGCCATGCTCGCGAGCGTCCTCAACCCGTACAAGGACCAGCGAGGTCGAGTGTACCCCAGCATCCTTCCTCACCTGACACAGCAGTTTCCCGATGATCAAGGCCTTGAGATTCTACGCACCAACCTTCGCGCTGGTGCTCAGAGCCTGGCTGAGGGTGAGCCACCGCTGGAGGAGCTCCCTGTGGCAGGAGAGGAAGAGGACGAGGAGGAGGTGCGAGATGAGGAGATGAAAGACGACAATACCGAGGAAGAATCAGCTACGAGGAAGACAGGGGATCTCTTCAAACCATCGACTCTACCCACGCCACAGCTCGAGAAGAACCTGCCCATCCAGAGCAACCCCTTTGCGCCCAGCGACAAAGTCAAATCCACCGCAGCCGACAAAGATAGGAACGCCCGGGCTGGCTCTCCACCCAAACGGAAGCACGAAGGCTCGGATCCCGCACCGCCAAAGAGACAAGTCCTAGAAAAGTCGTCTCCTGATCGGGTGCTCGCTGCGCCTGTCCCAACTGCCCCAACCGCAGAGGAGGAGGACGACGATGATGATGATGACGAGAGCGTTCACTTGAACATGGAGTTGGATGAGGACGATGAGGAAGATGACGACGAATAGATACGTCCAAAGTAGAAAAGTGATTGGTTAAAGCTGTATTTAAGGGGTATATATTCAGTTTATGGTCTGATTCCTGGACCTCTAGCTCGGTCCATATTCAATGCGAGACGGCGAGTCTGCCTGCATCCAAGGTCATCTCGCCCATCCATTCATCCATGTCGATGCCAATGAGCTTGGAAATCACAATCCCCTACCTGCCTCATCCGCAGCCAAACAACCCACGCAAAACATTTGACTGTCCCCACAACTCCTCTGAAACGCCTTCCAGTGAATGATGCCGCCTATATCTAATAATTCCAAGTGCTTCTTCCCCAGGTCACGCGCGCCCCCCTCAGCTCCTGTCGCGCTCAGTCTCTCAGCCAAGCGCGGCGCTTCTCCTCCTTCCTGGCGCGCCTCTTCTCCTTGAACTGCTTCAGCTCTGCCTTGGAGGGTTTCTTGCCCGACCGCTCGGCTTTCAAGCTTCGGCCGTCATGGGCGTTGGCAGCAGCCTCGACGTCAAAGAAGGCGTTCATCTGACGCCGCGACTTGGCCTCGTCGCTATGCCGCTCAGGACCCATGCCGGCCGTCTGGAACTGTCCAGTGAAGCGGTTAAAGGAAGCCGTCGAAGCATAAACGTCCGACGGGTCGATCACAGCACCAGTGGATGGTCCAGCAGCATCTTCGTTGTTGCCCTGCGCATACCAGGCGTTGGGATCGTAGTCGCCGTGGATGGCGGGGTTGTAACCACCCGCGGCAGGCTTCTCAGACACGGGCGGCTTAGGAACGCTCGACTGTGTACCTGGGGCCGCAGGGGTGGCGACGCGCGGGTTCTCCCACTGCGTTTTCCCGGTGAAGCGATTGGCAAAGAACCAGGCTTGGGTGGTTGGGTCCCATTGACAATCCCATCCGTCGTCTTCGGGTTGAGGCGCAGGCTCGTTCGGCAGGGGAGGACCACCAGGCACAGGTTCATTTGGCAAAGGGGGTCCATCTGGTGTCGGCTCGTTTGGTAGAGGTGGCGCGTTACTGTCCTTGTTGGGGGCATCCGAAGATTCAGGCTCTGGCGAAGCCTCACCAGGCTCGCGATCGGAACCGGGATCCGCCTCCTCCTCCTTCTTCTCCACGTTCTCGGGCGCGTTGTCGGTCTCTGGCAGCTTCGCAACCGGTGACTGAAGCTCGGGCTTCTCTACGTCGGCAGGCGACGGCTTAGGTGACGACATGGCGTTTGGCAGTACGTTCTCGCGTCGGCGATGCGATAATAGTTTGGAGCGTCTATCATCCCAAAGGTGAGTTTGCGGAAACCGAGAATGTCATCGTGATACTTATGCACCTGTTGGAGGAAGAGAGAGGAAAAGAGTTTAGCAGAGCGAGGGTCTTGTGAGCAAGGAAATCGCGAGCTGCGCCTTTTTACATAGCAGAAGATGCATGCGCTGCGCGATTTTGGAGGAGAAGAAAAAAGTGTTCATATGAATGCGAGAAGGAATGCAATGAGTGCGCTGCGCCTCTGACGCCGCGCGAGCGATTCAGAACAGGGTTTGGCAAGATCCGAGGCCAAGTCTCGTCACGTGATCAGCCTTATCCCTTTGTCCTGGGTCCTCATCCATATCTACTAACTACCTACCTATCTTTGACAACTGTGATAGCTTCTTCAATCAACTGCAACTTCATATGCCATCAACAACTTCGCCCATCAAAATGATATTACTGAAATACGGTCATAGCGCCATATGTGCCGAGTTCCGCTTCTTCAGCTCCTTCTCAGCGGCCTCCATGAGGCGAAGCAGGTCTCGACCGTCTATAGCGGGCATTGACCCTGGTGACGCCCCATAAGGCGACATTAGAGCTTCTTCAACACAGGATACTTGATCAGCCGTGATGCTCTTCTCTGAGGCTCGTCCTCTTTTGCTATTTCACTAACAAACAACCATGTTGTCGATCCGCTCATTATACTTGCAGCTTGCCGTGCTTTCGACCGTCGTACACGGTGCCTCGACAGGGGACGATGAGTGCGACTGTTACCTCACGAACGGTACCAACTCTGCCTACTACTCACAGCACAAGTTCTTTGATTTCCGGGATCTTGGAAAGTACGCTGGTGTACCAGATGTTATCAAGAACGCATCTGAGACGGGGGACACTACAAGCGAATACTTTGAGAGCGACGATTGGAACGACAGTTGGGGTATCCAGGACTGGAGCAATCGCAAGAGCGGCGGCGTGAGCCTCTCTGGCGATGCATCTGTGCTAATGATCAACTCACCCAACAATATTTACATCGAGAAGAATGAGGACGACGATGCGGCATCGGACACGTTCTTAACTATGCGAACGATGCGTCTTAAAGACTTTCAGACCGCCGCAGAGTTCGAGTCCGTGTCAACATATCACTACCTCTCACTCCGTATGCTCGCCC
Source organism: Fusarium vanettenii 77-13-4 (assembly GCF_000151355.1). NCBI lineage: Eukaryota > Fungi > Ascomycota > Sordariomycetes > Hypocreales > Nectriaceae > Fusarium > Fusarium vanettenii. Next base: position 3,075,722 of record NW_003315879.1, on the reverse strand, counting down.
GAGTCACGGGCAGCGCGGGCGCCTGCATGGCAATGTTCACATACCTCGAAGGCGACGAGCTGGCCGACGTGCAGGAAGCCGACATTGAGATCCTCACGCACGACCCGAAGAACCGGATCCAGTACACCAACCAGCCGTCCTTCACCGACGACGGCGACGAGGTCCCAAAGGCAACTCGCAACGGCACCCTCCCCAAGGGCCTCGGCTGGGACGACTGGGTGGTACACCGGCTCGACTGGACGCCTTCGCGTTCCGTGTGGTACGTGGCGGGTCAGGAGGTTGCCAGCATCGAGTTCCAGACGCCCAAGGACCCGGCGCAGGTCCTGTTCAACGCGTGGAGTGACGGGGGTTCTTGGAGCGGCAATATGAGCATCAATGGCGCGGCTTACATGCAGATCCAGTGGATCGAGATGGTGTACAATGGCACGGATAGTGAGGGATCGGATAAGAGAAGTCTCGAGGACCGTTCAGAGACAAGACATGCTGAAAGAAGGGGCATGTTGACACCCCGTGAGGACGACGAGGATGGGTGCAAGGCCGTCTGCAGCATTGATGAGGTGGATGAGGCTGGCAAGACCAAGGTGCTATGGAAGAGTGCAGCGTCTTGTGTGACAGCACCAATTCCGAGAGGTTGGACAGCCGGACTGGTGGTCATGGGGATCATGATCATGACGTGGTTTGTGTAAGTCCTAGATATGCATGATACCCGTTAAAGTTGGTGTTGGAGTAGGACATGAATTCAAAGCCACGGTTACATCCATTGAGACCCAGATCTCCAACTCGTCATGCTATAAACAACCATGCTTGACGAGCCTCTCGCAAAATATGCCTCTCAGTCTCGCAACGTGCCCCCTGCATCTGCGTCAAGTTCACACCAGGAGGATCACCCTCTACCAGTCCCCACTGATCCTATCCAGATTCAGCATCCCGCTGATGACCCGCCAAGGGGAGTCGAGCCGCCTTGGCCTGGGCTGCATCTTGACTACCATCGACACGGTCAACGCCATCAACACGGACTCTTGGTTATTTCTTTAATACCACAAGACTTGAAGATTTTGAGCATTCGCCACTTAATCAAAAGAAGAAGAAAACCCAGAGCCTAGACCTAAATGGCGCAAGAAAACCATCAGGATGTCCGGCATTACGCCAAGCATCACCAGTTGACTCGCAACATCAACTCAAGTCCCCACATGGGGCCTCCTCCCCAGGCCCACGATCCGCTCACCTGCTTCTTCTTCTTCACCTCAGCAGACGCCGTGACCTATCCACCCAGGTACAGAAGCGCCCAGGAGCTCGTTTCCGGGGTAAGACTGTTGACTGGCTGGCCTCTGTCCCACACGCCGTGGGCCCCGTGAGACATGGACAAGGCAAGGAAGCGCTCATGGGGACGTTCTAGAAGGCGTGATGCAGAGACAGGGACGCTATATTTGCACACGGCGGGCTATTACCCCATGGAAACCTCATGATGCCAACCAACAGGTGGATTGTATCCTTGCTAGATCTGAAAAAGCTATCCTGCCCTTGTTCGCCATATCCAACGCCCTCCCGAGAATCAAACACCCTTATAAAATAAGCTCGTCTTGTCTAACCTCTTCCAATACGCAATTCCAGCCTATCTCGCGTCATAAAATTTCATCATATTGGGTATCTCTCTTGCATTCCGTCCCCTCCCAGTCCACTCCAACCGCCGATTCCCATTGATGAGTAAAATGCGACATGCCCGGTTCGACAACGTCGAAGCAAATGTCGTCGAGATGTTGCCAAGAATAAAAAACAATCAACAACTTTTATATAAAGATACTGCTAGTGCTGTTCAACAATAGACAACGTCCATGAACAATCAAAAGTCTTCCGCCCATGATAGTAGTATTCATCATGTGTCCGTCGACAAGACCTGCCGTCGTAAGAATAGACAGTCAGTGCCGGTCACGGCCAGAGCTGCACTTCAATGCAAACTGCGTGCCAGGACCGAAGGTGGCCTGTTTGTCGAGGCATGTTGCGGTAGGATATATCTATCACACATCCCGCAGCATCAACTCCGTCGACCAGACGGCTGAGAAGAACCAACAAGTCAACCGCGGCGAGATTGCCTTTCAATCAAGGGTGGTCGTTAAGTGTCGATGTCCTCTCGCTGCATGCCATGGCATACTAGGTTACCTGAGTCGGGCATTTCAACCCCTCAGGAACCCCCATCAGCCGTGAGTCTCGATTTCTTGCACAAACGGGAGCTCACAGGAGGGCCGGGCCTCCTGTGGTGTCAGCTCCGTGGGCGCCTGTCGGTGATTGGAGCATTCGTCGATATAAGTGCCGGGGTCCTGTTCGATGGTATGCGCCTTCACCTCATATTGGTTTGGTCGAATTGGAATTGCTGCGCAGGAAACTGCATGCTGGCAGTCAATCCAAAGGGGTCCCAGTCAAGACCGTTCTGGTCCAACAGCTGGGTCATAGATGGGTATTGGGAGTGTGTGGTTTGTGGTGGCTGAACGGGCTCGTGTGACGGTGTCATCTGGTGCCCGGGTCCGTTCGAGGCTGGCGACATCATCATGGGTTGTTGGTTGTCGCCATTGTAGCCTGATGGATAGCCTCCGTGTCCGGCCGGTGTTTCAATCTCGGAATCATCAATCATGTCGGCTTGAGCGTCATATTCTTGCTCTGTACCCATATTGTCAGCTTACGTTACTTGGCCATGGGCTTGAGGCATCATCAGCTTACCTAGCTGCTCAATGTGATTCTGGAAAGCGGGGGTGGGGTAGTACGAAGCGCCCGAAGACACCGGGCCGCCTCGGACACCCGACTGCATCATTGGTTGTCTAGGAGCCTGTGTGCTTTGGGGCATCTGCTGCTGCGGTTGTTGCGGTTGCTGAGGCATCTGCTGTCGACCCATGCTTGTCATGGAACCTCGCATCGACACATTGTCCGAGGCCGCTGGCGAGAAAGCACCAGTGTTTGTCGGCGAATTCGAGTGCGACGATGGTGTTGGTCGGTTGTTCTTGGGCGAGGTAGCGGTCGAGTGTGGCTGGAGGGGAGGCGGCAACACGGGACCGGGCTCAGCCTTTGGTGCAATGTTCGAGTTCGATCGACGAGACTGGTGGTGTCGGTTCATAATAGCACGCTGAATTGGTGGTGGTTGAACCAGGTTCTGCGGCATATGGGTTGGCCCAAGGTTGGGGCTACCAGTCTTTGCGCGAAGCTCAGCCTGAACATCGATGCCCTTCTCAAGAAGAATACGCTCGAGTAAAGAGTTCTTGTAGCGAAGCATCAAACATTCATCGGCGGCCGTGCGGTGGGCCGCCTGGAGGTTATGGAGGTTGGACTCATGGACGCGGATGGTCTCTTCGAGTTGCTTGATGTATTCGGTTCGGCGTTCTCGGAAGGCAGCCTGAGCCTGTCTGTTGCGTTGTTTTCGTTCTTCGGACGTAGCATAGATCTTTGGCGTTGTCTGTTAGTTGCTATCCGACAATGGCATTGTTATGTGTTGGTGGATGTCTTAGTCGAGGCAAGGTCGGGAGCAAGGGCGGGGAATGTGTTTGTGTTCAAGGCACTCTTGGTAAGGCCAAGAGACGCCCGCAACCATCGTTACATGGTCAACGTGTCGATCTCGTTGATGTACAAGACCAAACATTGAGGGCGATAGAGGGTGTAGGTAAGATGTTATGCAAGAGTTGGTTCACTTACAGGCTTGCGGCCGCCCTTCCTCTTGGGCTGCTGAGCCTCCTGGGTAGCATTGGCAGAGGTTATCCCCAGGTTGTGGTCCCTGTCAGGGCTAGAGCCTGCGGGCGAGTCGGTCTCTTCTCGACGATGACCGTTGAGGCCGTTGAGATGGTTGCTATTCTGGTTGTGCGTCGGATCCGCCTTATCGATGGACATCTTGTCTGCCATACCCAGGCAGGGGCTTCGAGACGATTTGCCGCACGGCGGCAAACGCCCCAGACAGGCAAAACGGGAATTCTGTTACGTGACGAGGTGGAACGTCGAAACGACGACGGGCGCAGAGAATCGAGTCCAGAGCAAGCGTGCGCCCGTTGGGTTTTTGCTTTGCGGTTGCGGGCGTAAGTGCGGCGGGCGCAAGATGATAGCAGATGCGGCCAAGGTTGGGGGTTGTACGGGGGCTCGACGAATAGGGCGAAATCAGGTGCGATAGGCGCTGCTTGGCCTCAGATAATGGTTGCTCTGCGAGTGATTGTTCAGCGCGTCTAACAGGCGCCTATCAGTTCAGTGGGATGTCGCAGGGACGTCCGAAACGTAAGAAATTCTACGACGAGATAAAAACGGGCTGTAATTCGCGTCGGTTTTTGGGGGGGAAGTAAGATAACAGGAAGAGCGCGCGCAAGGGAGGCAGCGTCCCGTACTCTTTTATGTAATGGGAATTGCGAGGAGGGGGCGGCCAAGGGCACTCCTTCTTTTCTGCGTACACTGCGAGGGCCTGAGCCCTTGGGCCAATCAGGAGCACATATGGGTGGGTTGGCCAAGCATGGTCCAGGTGGGAATCAGTGGATCACGCACCAGCCAGCGGCACCACCCACTAAAAAAACCAGTCCACACAGCAGACACCACCCGACTCTTTTACCCATCCATGGCCTCTTCTCCTCCTCTTCACCTTGAATTCCTCCACCTGGGCTGGTCTGGTCTGTTCCAGGACTCGGACTCGGTGCCTGCCTAGCTCCATCTCGTCTCGCCTGCTGATGGGAGATTGAGTGAGGGATTCGAGAGACACGGGAGAAGGTGCACAGGCCAAGGTGATCTCGCTCGACTCGGAACGGTGAGCCTGGGATCCAATCAAGGGATATTACACCTCGGCCGCCTCCCTCGTTCGTACCGCCGCGGTCCCTCCTCCATCTGCCATCCCAAAGGACAGCCCATCCGCCGACGCCGCAGCCATCGCCCACATCCCACCCACACTAACCGGACCTGGATAGCACCAACTGTAAGAGGTGTTTCTTGATGGTGAAGCAAAATGCAGCAGAGTGCAGCAGAAAATTTCATCTCTGACGGTCGGCGCCGCCGTGAAAGATAAGGATTTATTGAGAGGCCATCCCCCATGCCATCATCCCACGCTCTGTGCAAGCGACTACACCATCTTCCAGCAGCCTCTTCTCAGCTGGCTGTGAAAACCGTGAGGGGATTTTCGCTCGTGTGAGGAGATTGCTGCTGGCTCGCTGGAAGGTCAGAAAACTCGTCTTGGTTGGCTGAATTTGGTCGGCTGCAACATCGGAGCCCCCGCTTCCCACTCTCACGCCGGAGATGCTCTTGTTGCTGGGCTGCCTGGCTGGGAGAGAAAGCAAAGAGAGTTGGCAGCCCAGTCCCAGGACGTTGGTGGTGGTGGTGTGGCATGTGCCAAAATGTGCCTCTTGCTTCGCGGCGTCAAATCTCACACCCCATTCTCCAATCGTTGCTTGGCATGCCAGAATGATGGCTGTCAGAATTTTCAAGACTCGCAGCCGTACTCGGACAGAGATGCCCTTCCCAGTCACCTTGAGGAGCCAGAAAATTGCCGCTTCGTTTCATCATTCAGACGTTAGCCCGTCATTTCGCACGATCCAATTGATCGTCCTTTCATGCTTATTTACACCGTTTCTTTTGTTTCTCAACCTTGCTCTTCTAGAAAACTCAGGGAACGATCCATCGTTTGCTATCCACTCACTGGCAGGGATTGCTTCGCCCCGCTGGCCTGCACCTGGAGGTCTCGTCACCGTTCCTCTTCCAGGCCCCCTGTGGTGTCGAAAGATAGGCGCTGTTTTTATCGAGCTTCGTCGATGCTGTGGTACGTCATGCTCGATTACCGCGAGGCTTCAGAGCCGACACAACTGCCGCCTATCTCTTCGACTTTCAGCTCTTCGCCCAGCTGCAGCGCCATCTTGGACGCCACTCACTAGCTGTCGTCCCCCTATCGCATCGGTTTCCGCGAAGACCGAGAATCAAAAATCCTGGAAGAGGAAACAGCGCAATGTCCAAGTCTGACTTACGACAACGAACGAGCACATGGTGGAGCGGTCAGCACCACACCTGACCCGTATTTCGATTAGCGCTGGACCCGGGCCTTGAGGCACTTTGATCCTTGCGCCGTGAAGAACTCTCCTCTCGGATTGGAGCTTTGATGCGTCCGAAACCTCCGCACCGCGGGCATTGTTTCATTAACAGCGGTCCATGAAGATGTTGTTGCTCTAGCCCATTATGCGGCAGCACATTCCAAACTTTGCTCCTCAATTGTGTGGCCCAAGAGCCGTGTTAATTAACTTGTGCTCAAGGACGGAGCAGGCCTCTCTACCGGCATGGCGAATCCACAAAGAGGCCAGTGTGCTCAACAAGCCGTGCCGCGTGCGACTGTGGCTGTCTGTCAAGGGCCATCCGCCTTGCTGGGCCGTCGCCTTCTGATCTCCGATGTTCCGAAACATGTCACGAGATTCAGAGACACTTGCACCGCATACAGCTTATGCTGACACGCAAGCTATTCCTCGAATTCGGCTTTCGTCGACGGAATTCGCAAAGTCCCTCACAAACTCGATACCAAACAAGACTGCTCCTCACGGAAGCATACGCAGGACCTTGCGTTGCCCCCGGCCCCATGATCGTGATCCCCACTTGGTCGCCGCATGTCTCGCATGCCGGCCAGTTCGGCTTCGAAACTCTCAACTTGCGACCACACGCGATACATGTGCTGTACAGCCTCGACTTCGCCTTGGTACCTTTTGAGTTCAAGGCATTGCTCAAGGTTTCATCTCGATGCATCAGGTTCCTTTGAGAACCATCAAGACCAGGCTCCCACTTCACGGGCATTTTGATAGGCGAGTGCCTGAAACTGACATGACGCTCGGACACGTTCGTGCGACCCGGTCATGCCAACTTCCATCTTTGTCGATTTCTCACATTTGGAGGTTGAGCATACCAAAAGCTGAGACTGGCCAGGTCAGTCTAGACACACGGTTTTCTTGCAACGGCCAAGCCACATTGTGAGATAAGCGAGACAGCTCCCTTTCTACCATCTTTCTCCTGTCTTGTCTTGCTTCAGTCCATGCATCAACTCCCAGGAATTGCACCTAGGCGCGTGGCAGTGGCGGCATTTCTCAATGACATGACCTTGCAAGCCGGCATCCCTGGCTCGCGAGCCCAACATGGATTTCACCAACCGGACGTTGTGCCGACCAAGGACTTGGAAGCTTTGACGATGGAGAATGGATGCGAGTGAAACTGACAAAGCCTATAGGTACATTCTCAGAACATGCCATCCTAGGTAGACGTGCACATTGGTTATTAGCGACACGAGTTCGCATCACGACCGTGCTTGCTGTGGAAACCTACTTGACGACGACTGGATAGAGAGCAACGATAGCATGAACGGTGATCCAACAGGCAAAGCATCCGTCACCGGCCAAGCCGACAACTACACGTCTTCTCTCCAGGATGCAGACCCTTGTCGAAGACCAGAAGGCTGTTCACCTGCTTCGACAATTGAGGCAGCTGAGACACTGCCAATCAATAGTCCATGTCCAAGATGCCACGATGCATCACATCGTTCTGGTCGACGCGAGTCGTCGCAATGGGGCCGTGTGGAGCCTCACGCGGTGTAAGAGTTGGATTCCATGCATCGTTCCAGAAGCCATCTTGAAAACTCTGCCCGTCGTTCATTTCCCGCCAATAGTTGGTGGCTAACTGATCACGCCCACAAGCCCCCGAAGGATAGACCCGTCGTCGATCACCTCTTGGGGTAAGTCATACGTAAAGCTCGCTCTGGATGTGGACTCAACATCTTGAGTTATGGTTACTTCCCCAGATCACCCGCCTTGTGGGATAATGAGGACATTCAGATCAGTCCTCATTTAGCTTTGGGGAACCCACATGGTCCAAAAGCGATGCCATTTCGACAATGGCGTGTTGCAGGCTCAACCGTTCGCAAGTACGATATCGGCCTCCTTGAGTTGTCAACTGCGCCCTATCACTCACTGCCGAAGACCGCATCGATGATCGAGGTCAGACGCAAATCAAACCCCTGCAGACGATACTACGCAGGGCGGTTGATCCTTGGCCAGGATAAGTCGAAGGCAGTTCGTCTGAACCCACCCGTCCTGCATCCGAGATGCCTTGTCACGAATCTAGCTTCCTTGGGTGCTAGCTTCCGCCCTTGCACGACAACTTGAACCAACCCAACAAGGCGTTATGGTACTCCCGTTCTGGTGCAGAGGCTGTCACCGTCCCTCACCGTCCGGTGAGTGATATAAACTTGTGCATCAAGTTGCTGAGCAACCGTGTTGCCTAAGCTGTACCCTTTAAGTGCAGGCATCATGAATGTCTCATCAGACTACGAGGACATGGCGCTATGGATCACGATCACAAGTCCCAGTTACCTGGCCAAGATGCCCCAACGAGTCTCTTGTCTCGCAGTTCCCTCACCGAACGAGGGACCACAACTGACGGGAGGCTCATTGGACATGTCGTGAAAACAGTGGCGCCTCAGCTGACCTTGAGTTGGGCTTTTACAGTCTTAAGACCGGGATGATCGGAGAGCCCCGGTCACGGCATGGTGCTAAAGACGGTGGGCTGAGACAAAAGTGGGTATAGCTGATTTCTGGAAAATTTCTAGCGCGGCTTAGGCCACTTTGCACGGCATAAGGACCAGATCCAACGAACCTCACCCCATGAGCTGCTCTCTTTGCCCTGTCCCTGGCCTGGTGGTTCTGGTGCCTGGCCTCGCTCAGACAAAGTGACGTGAGCACTTCTGACCACGTTCTCGGCTAAATCGTCGTGAATTTCGTTTCGAGCAGGCCCTCTTGTCGAATCGCGGCTGGGAGCGCAACCGCGATGATCCAACCCCTGAGGGTGAGAACCATGAGCTTCAGTTGAGGCCCCTGCGTTTCAAGCGGCGCAGCAGGTCCCTTCGGGTCTTGTTCTCGATCATCTCATCGCGCTTCATCGCGCTTTGCTTCGGAGCGGTCTCATCGATTGCCGCTCCCGACCATCGAGGTTGGCAGGATGCGACCCCCAGCTTGAGGCTCTCGCGATTTTCTCTGACGATGACGAGACGCCGGACTATACTAGTCCGATGCCCGGTTCGGGCAGCATTCAGCCGGAGTCTCGCATTGCACCTCCGCCAGTCTCCGGTTTTATGCGCAGCATTCCGCTCCATGGAGCTATGATATAAGTGATCCGAGCTGGTATTAAAGAGGCAGGTCTGAAGTCAATTCTCCTCTGGACATTATGATCTGCCTAGCCTGAAATTGCCATTGCCTAGTGGGTGCTTGGATCGCGCTGGCACTGGGAAAACATGTGAATTTGTGATCGGTGAGTATGTTTTGCATGGTGCCATCTCAGTCTCGGGGCTTTTCAAGTAGCCACATGTTCACGAAGCGAAGCCATGTTGTTGGCTCTGGTATTCGAGTCCCTTCTCGCGGAGACACGCAACGTTGCACGCCAGTTATTGGAGAACACGATCCCATGAGTATATTATCATAAGCCTTCAGAAGAGCCGTGATAGGGTGCATGTGTAGAGCATGCTCACATGTGCTAGGTGTGCAATAGCACATCAAGCTGCGTCCGTGGGAGAAGCACTCGGTGTATGAGACCAATGGACAACAGCATCACAACAGCGTCACATCTCTTAACACTCTAGCACTCTGAAAAAGTACAGAGCGAGAGTTTATGACAACACATGGGATACCCAACTCTACCTATTGTCACCCAGGCCCAGTAGTTGCAGTGCTCGCGTTTTGGGAGCTGCAAAGGGCCTCCGATGATGATTAACATGGATGTCAACGACGACCCAGACCAACGAACTAAACAGGCTATCTCTTAGATGGGTTGATTGAGTCAATTGCACTCTAGCAGTTTGGATAGAGCTAGAAGTTCTCTTACCCTACCTATTCCACGAGTGCCCAAAGGCCAAGCCGTATCTCGCCCCAGTGTCCTTATATTACCAATCAGTTCACAACGTAAGACATCTAGCTGCTAAGTCTTTATAACCATGGTACTTAGTCCTAAGGCGAGAGTGAGGTAAAGATTTCTTATCCACTCATGGGATGCTATATCCAATGGCGGATGGACCAAGGCAGCTCAGTAATAGAAACACGACACTCGAGAGAATAAGAGTCATTGTACACGTGACTTCCCAACGCCAACTAATGGTCGAGTAATACCATTTTCTATACGATCTGATGTTTCCGGTGTTGTGGTTATGACTGAGACACGGGTATTTGTGTGTTGCCGTGGTGTCTCTCAGTAAGGCTGTTTCTTGCTAAAGGCTGAAACCACCCAGGCAACGGCTCCTCGTGCATAGAGTTCCGAGGAATGCAAAGTCTGAGTGCTTAACACTATGACGTTTTCCCATATTTCGTAAACCGGTTCACACATAGAAAACGGGTGAAATTCACGCGACTAGGACGAGCTCAAGTACCGTGTCTATGGAACTCGTGATGGATCATGATCAAAAGTCTCGTTCTTCATCGTGCCACAGGGTAGGTCAGCTGACGAAAATACAGTGTAGACGCCGAGCTAGAATGAAAACACTGTGTCAGCGCACTGTATATCTCCCCACCTAAGTTTGTTATTCCTCCAGGGGGAGCTTGGACCACCTCGGCCAATGTAAACAAATCCCCACCAGCAACACTCGCGCCAGCAAAGATTTGACATCATATCAACGACCCAAGACACACGAGGATCGCGTCCCTCTAATTGCTGAAATTGCTTGCCAACGAGCCGCATAAATATCGAATTTTGACTACATACTAATAATGTCCCCTCCGCGCCGTCGCTCAGCTTGGCTGGCCGGCGCTTCTGGTTCCAAGGTGAGCTCTCACGATGGCATCATTAATCTTCTGGACCGATAACCTGACCCGATATCGCAGACCAAAGCCGCGACGCCTACCCTGTCATCCGTCGCCGAACAGGCTGAATCCCCTCAGCGTTCCCCGCCGAAGAAGAAGCATGCCGCGCTATCTTCGCCCGCCCCCGTGCCGTCGACGCCTACCTCATCGGCGGTGAAGCCTCCTCACGATGAAATGCACCCTAGCAAAGCTCACCAGACCATGGGTGAGCCCTCGTCGGCCCTGAGACTGGGATTCGAAGATATCAAGGACAACGGACCCAATGCCCAACCCGACACGCCGTCGAAGGTCGGGGGATCATCCCCTTTCAAGTTCCGATACGTACGCGAAGGCCTCGAGTCCGAACTGAGCGACGATGCTCAGCAACTGCTGGCGGGGCTCAAGGAGCAAACTGCAAAGTTCAAGGCTGACCTGGTTGCCCAACGAGAGGCGGAGGCCGCCGAGACTGATGCTCTTGGGCGCAAGATTGCCAAGCCCAGGGGAAAATCTGGACGCTTCAGCGCTGCCCATATGGCAGAGTTCAAGAAGATGGACTCGATCGAGAACCACCCCTCTGCCTGGAGAGCCCAGAACGGACGTTTCCAACCTGTCGTGTCTCTCAAGCGAACACACTCCAAGACCAACCTGAAAACGACCCCGACTAACTCTCCGGGCAAGTCTGGTCTGAAGCGTTCGCCCTCAAAGGCAGAGCTTGATGTCCCCACACCAGCCACGCCTCGCATGACCCAGGCCATCAAGCGCAAGTCCTCTCGAGCTGACTTTGACGAGTTCCAACGGTCCCCATCACCCAAGAAGTCTGCTATCCCTAGGCAGACCCAGCTGTACCCCAATGTCCAACAACGCGTCCCTTCGAAGAGATTCAAGCAGCACATGGAGGACGACGCGTCGACAGATCGACCAGTCTCGCGTGATGATTCGTCTATCCCTCGACCCAAGTCTAGTGGAAACGGCGCGTCCAAGTTGCCAGCTCCAGCTCCAGCTCCAGCTCTAAACGCAGGCTTGGCACGACTGATGAGCCCAACCAAGGCTTCTCTCGCCCACACGGGCAAGCCAACCATCTCCCTAGTGAAGTCGCCCTCAAAGTCTGATCTCAAGAGTGGCCTCCCCAAGTCTATCAGTGCCCAAACACTTACTTCTCCTACCAAGACAACTACCCCCGGAACCCGCGTCTTCAGCTCAGGCCGACTTGACAGAGTCAAGTCCTTTATGAGAGGAAACAGGACTCCCTCTGGAAACGCTCAGACTGCGATCCCACAACCCATGATATCTCAGACCCCTGCACCTCCCAAGGCTGACAAGGACAAGGCTTTGCCACCTGTTCCGCTGACTACTCCTCGACGGAAGGTGACGAAGCATGTCGCTTTCACACCAGAGGTCACACGCATTTCGACCGAGCAGAGCTCTCCTTCTCCCCAGAAGTCTTCGTTCAAGAATCGGCTGACACGAAACCTGGGAGTGACATTCCAGGGCCTTGACGTGGCGGTTACCAAGACCGACTCAGACGATGTTAGATACCCTGATCTTTCTGGATTCCGACCTCTGCCTGAGCCTCCCAAGACTCAACTCCAGGCTCCATCCGTCCCTGGCAAGTTCACCTTCCGCAGTGATCATACCATCGAGTTTGGAGAGACACCTGCTGCTGGCTTTGGAGCTTCGCCTGGCCAATCCAGCGTTCGCCATGTCCGACAGTCCCTCAAGCCTAACGCGGAGATGCCTGGTAGCTTCCCTGGGACCACCGCCCCCGTCTCCCTGGCGAACAAGGAGAACAATGAGCCTGGTCCTACCAAGATTCTTGTTGGAGCTCCTCACGGCATGTCCAACAAGAAGCGCCACCGGGCCAGTTGGGACGAGGAAGAAGCCGAGGAGAAGGAAGCAGAACGCGCAGCCAAGAAGCGTAAGAACGAGCACGTCCCCGAGGGTGAGGCTCTTCTCGCTCCTCGCCTCCTTGGTAGCACCCCCAGTGCAAAGAAGACCAGAACTGGCAGCGCGGTCCCCCGAACTCCTAATACGGCAACCCCATCCAAGAAGCGTGCCGTTCTGAGTCTGAGCCGACTCAACATGCTCGCTCGCCCTAAGAACCGGGTCTAGGCCTTTTATCTTGACGAGCGAACCAAAATAAGGAATGGTAACTGATTGAAGTTTCTCATCCTTGAATGATTGTATAATACGACCTGCGCGTTGATATTTCTGGACCTAGGCTGCTTGTAGCTTTGTTGGCTAAATACGTTGATATCATCAACACTGTTTTGGCCAACAAACCTGGCTACTACTAGCCTGAGTCCTGAAAGAGCACGACGCGGGATATGACGAGCGACGGTCTTGTTCAGCTGGAGTTTTTTGAGATTGTGCTTTTCCAGGCTGAGAGGTCTGCATACTTGTTTGTTTGCATGGAACCTGCGGATTGAGTCGGTTGATTAAACAAATTGGGTTCTGTTTTTGTTTCTGTTTTTCCCGGTACACGGCAAAGGGTCAAGGTTTAGGTTCAGGTTCAGGGCGTTTCACGGCAAAAGGATTCAGGTTGTGAGAAAACCGGATGAATTGAGTTCATCATGTAGTTGATTGTGTAGGATTCAATTGTCACAGGATCAAGCATCAAGTGTATATCTTCCTGCTTATGCTCATGCTCACCGTTGTCCACGTGCGTTGCTGTGCTTTCCTTCTGCGTTGTCACTTGCTCCTGCCACTACAACGTTAAGGGAAATCCGGCAAAAAACTCATTACCTACGGTCTCTTCAGGTCTGCCCGACACCTTGTATCGAAATGGCATCAGTATTCCACGAGGAATCATGTGATGGACTCCTTATCCCCATCTTTAACTGACTTCTACACACTCGTTACATTGGCTGACTCTAACATGCTGATCATCACTGCACTACGCCTCTCCTAAGACTCTTCCAACGATGCCATCGGGCAATCAGACCAACATCTTCACATGCACATTTTGCTTCCACCTCTCTAACGGGCCTCCCCACGTCATTGGCCGCTCAGCTCGTCTCGCTTGTTCCCCATGTCACGCGGCGCTTCTCGATCTTGCCATCTGCTGGGTCTGTGGGGAACTCATATTTCGAGGGGATGAGTGCGTCAGCTTTGGATGGTGTTTCTGGCACCGAGCGTGTTACGGATGCCTGCTATATGGGAGCAGGGCCATTTGTCGAGGGGTGCCAGTTCAGGCTCTTTTTTAGGACGAGGAGACGGCAGAGGAAGGAACCAGGGACAGTGGATGTGGAGGGAAGGAGGTTACAGAGGCTCCTCTATGCGCGGCCTGCGTGGTTGAGGCTGAGGTGGACGATGTGAGGGAAGAGAGCATTGTGGTGAAAAGGGGCCTCAGAAGGGTTGAAAGGGTGGATGGGGGATTGACGAGGAGGAGATGGGAAGCTAAAGGTGACGAGAAGAACAGTGCCAAAGTGAGTCTTCTTCCAGACGCTTCAAGTGTTGAGTTGCTGACAACAATATCTAGCAACCTCCTTCCATCGGAGAGGCCTCACAAAAGACTGACAGAGATGGAGCTGACGGCGAAGGAAACAGGGCCAACAACATGTCAATCAACTTGGCAGATCCTTCAGAGTCGGTCATTTGGGTCGACATCTTTGATCCTATCAACGGCCCATCCTTCAAGCCGAGTCCCCTGAAGCCGATTCCATTGTTCATGCAGCGGGCGCCAGATCACGCTGCCAAACTTCGAAACCAACGGCCATCTGCCCTCGACATTTACCTCCAGAGTCCGCCTCACCTGCGGAAACCCGCCTCCGCGCCGAGTTCAGCTTACCCGCCTGTATCACCAGTAAAGAGCCCAGAGCTGGCCTCAAAAGATGCATCTCAGCTTGCAGCCTCACTCCCCGTGGCACCAGCTTCTCGATCACCAACCCCATCTCGAAAACAAGTATTCACTTTGGTCAGGGAGGAGCCCCTGAAACGACCTTCGTCGAGACTGGCCTCGCCGCGTCGCCGCTCCGACATCAACTCGTCGGGATACCGCACACCTCCCGAATACCCCGATCAGGTGATGCGGACGCCTTACCCGCTGCCTTTGTCGACTATCCACGTCGCCAGCCCCTTGCCTTCGCAGCTCACGTCGCACATGCAGCGGATATCGCACGCAGCACCGCAATCATCGGAGTATCTGGAGCGTTACCAGCCATTGACGGCTCCCGTGCGGACGACAGAGGGGAGGAGACTGAGGAGGATCCCCGCGAGCCTGAGCGAGGAGGGGTCTGTAAGAGGGAGATCGGAGCAGAGGAGTAGTGATGCTAGTGACTGGGCGAAAGTTGGGGCTGAGTTGAAGAGGTTCTTTACAGGTCGGTGAGACGAGAAGGTATCATTGGTTATTACAGTTACGGCCTATGCAGTACATAAGGTAGTCATGCATTCACCTACGAGCAAACCCACTTGTATCATTTGAAGCTGTATCATGTGGAACTGGTTCAACATGGATGATGTGAAGTTCTAGTTTGTTTGCAAGGCGCTTGGGGTTTGCCAGATCATTTGAGCCCAAGCAAGGTCCGGCATATTGACCGACCCGAGCAAACAAACCTCATGATACACCGACGTCTTGAAGCGGCTCGGCGCCGGGGGAAGCTGCCGAGGCACGGAACGAATTGATGCTCAATTGCTGATCATGACCGGTAAAGTTACCGAGGTGGGTAAACACCGGCTTGATGCAATTGACTGACTAAGCTCGGGCCTCTTTGTCTAGAGCTCCGCATGGCTAGGCGAGCCGAGGAGAAGCGTGATGGTGGTGCAATTGGGTTTGTTGGTCTGATGCTTTCGGAGATGAGTCTCTCTGGTAGTACGAGAAGGCTCTGAGTTGTTTCCAGAGCTACAGTAGCAATCACGCGCTGGCAATGCGTATACAATGCTGGAGCCTGGAGGTGACGTTGGATGGAGGGAGATGATATGATGGAGGTTCCCATGGTGAAGCCCTACCTCACAGTACATGCGTAGCTCGGGGCTGAGAGCGCTAAAGCTCTGGCGGGGTAAACGGAGGGTTACGCTCTGGAATGATCCCCTGGCGAAACTCTCCTAGCAGGACAGTTTCCGGGTTTGACTTTTCGGGATGTAAGGACGGTAAAGAGAAGCGGGAATGAGGTGAACGGTCTACAATTGCTCTACGGGGTATTTTGTGTGCGTCTCGAGCTCGACAAGAGCTTCATACAAAATGGCAGATCTCCAATTGCGGGGGGATTTTGGGCTGGAGAGTGGCGGGAGAGCACAGGGCAGCTCAGCTTGTTCCGCAATTGGATGCGGTCGTCCATGCCCTAACAGAAGCTGCCAAAACCTCCACAAAAATATTGCAACAATATGTTAAGCGAGGCAGGCCTCTCTAGCGTGCGTCAGAGTTTCACTCCAGTGTCCCACTCTGGGGAGCCAAAAGAAGGAAAGCAGCCAGTGATTTGCTTGGAATAGAGGAGAGGAGGAGGAAGAGAAACAAGAAGGGAGCAAAAAGTAGTGGGTTGAATAAAATAAAAAATTACCTGAGAAAAAAAAAAGAGGGCCGGGATTTTCTTTGTACCGCGCGCGGGCTTTTGTCCCCCATCACCACCAGTTTAGTTCCACCACCAAAAATCAACACCAGACAAATCTTTCCCGCCCCTCCCTCTCCGGCAACAGCTCCTCCCTCTTACAAGGTCATGCGACCGTAAACCAACTTCCTCGTCGCCCTCAAGATTCTGATTTACGCCCCGGACGGAAGGCGATAAGCCCAGGCGACGACAAAGATGTCGGTTGTCACAAAGGTGTGTATTCATTTCTATTATCTTTGGAGCTCGTTCCTTCTATTGTTTCTTGGTGTGCTGCTCTGCGCTTTCATTGTGCTTGCTGCACCTGCCCTGCTTTTTTCTGCGCCCTGAGTGTGTGAGTGAGAGGGGAATGAGCGCCCACGGCTTCTTTGCCTGACGGTGGCTTTGGATGCCCTCAGCAAAGCTCGCATTTGCTTCAAGCTATTCAGCTTCTCATCAACTCTGCTCTACGAGCGCCTACTCATCCTCATCTCGACATCTTCTGCCTCATTATCCTGCCGTCGAGCGCCCTCCGCCGTGTGCCCTCGCCGTCGACCCAAAATACAACCCCTCATTCCCGTCCTTCGTCATCGCCCGTCAGGTTGTTTGCCCTAACCTAACGCGACGCCGACTGCCCCTCCCACCGCTCGCTTCCAAGACAATCACATCGCCCGCGGCCTCATCAATTGTCGATTAAATCCTCAAGCATGCTAACCTGATTCTCAGAACCCTTTTGCCTACCTCGGTACGATTTGAAACCCCTCCCTCCAGCGTCAAATCCCAACGTCGCTCGGTCGACTCGTTCCGACGCTGCCCAACGCCCTTGTCCCAATTACTCGTACTGACCTAGCGGCTCCTATCCAGGCAACGACAGCGATGGCGAGGAGAAGCCCGTCGTCCCTGTCAAGACTGTCGACAAGAACACCACTCGCACTACTAAGCGCAATGTCGAGCCCCAGGCTCCCGTGAGAGCCGGTGGTGCTGGAGGCAACCGCCGAGGTCCTGGCGGCAACGAGGGTGGTCAGTTGCACCTGGTCCTTTCGCCCGGATTATCAATTTACTGACATTCGAACGACAGCCTTCCGAGATCGTGGTGCTGGCAGCGATAGAAACCACGGCCGATCCACTGAGGAGACCCCCCGATCTGGCCCCCGAGGCGGTGCTGGTGCCCGCGTCCGTGGTGGTGAGTAATGCAGAGGCTCATCTGCCAATTCACATGAAAACAAGCTCACATACTTTCTGCAGGCCGTGGCGCTAGACACGCCCGCGACCGCGATGACCGACACCCTTCCCGATCTGGTGCCCATGGGTATGCTCCCTCTTAATCTTGGCTTATTGGCCCGGGATGCTAACGGTGTATAGTGGCTCCGACAAGCAGGCTGCCCAGTCTTGGGGTGCCACTGAGGGTACTGCTGAGCTTAAGGACGAGCAGGCCGGTGATGCCATTGCCCAGACCGAGCAGAAGGATGCTCTCGCCGAGGATGCCGCCGCCGAGGAGGCCGCTGCTGCTGAGGAGGCCGAGAAGCAGGTCTCTTACCAAGACTACATTGCCCAACAGGCCGAGAAGAAGGCCGCTCTCGACGCTGGCCTCAACGTCCGCACTGCCAACGAGGGCAGCAAGCTCGACAAGAAGTGGGCCAACGCCAAGCCCCTCGAGAACGAGGAGGAGGAGTACTTTGCCGGCACCGGCGGCAAGGCCCAGCGCCAGCGAGAGCGCAAGGTCAAGCAGACCATCGACTTCGACCCCCGCTTCGTCGAGCCTGAGCGCACCCGAGGTGGCCGCGGCGGCCGTGGCGGCCGTGGAGGCCGTGGTGGTGAGCGTGGTGGCTCTGACCGTGGCCGTGGAGGCAACTTCCGCGGTGGTCGCGGTGGCCGTGAGGGTAACGCTCCCATCAACACCAGCGACCAGTCGGCTTTCCCCAGCCTCGGCGGCAACTAGATTGTCCAGCACTCGCATAAGAGAGCCAACTCTGCTCTCATAAACCCCCTTGGCATGTCAAATACGCACATTGGGTCAACGTCATGTCCACCCCTCCTTGTGTCTCACCGTGGACAAACCGAGAGGGTGATGATATCCGTTGTTTGAAAGGTTGAAAAAAGTTGACCATTGGTTCAGTGGCCGGATGTCGTGCCTCGCTGGCTTGTCCCGCTGGGGCCCGATACCTTGCCACCAGCTCGGCTGGCATCCAGAAGTTTTCTCCCTCTAGGTCTTCTCAAAGGTTTTCCGTACAAAATTCAGTTGAAATGCGCTTCACGGTAGTGTGGTTCCGGGGAGTCTTTGAGTGAAATAAAGTGAAATCAGATATCCCAGAGTGCCATTGATGCGTGATGCCTCGCCCCTTGTGACATGTCGTGATCTTTGTCTTGTTGAACTCGCCCGACATTCACCTCAAGCATGTTCAGTGAATTGACCAAGTTGATGCTAGTCGATGCCAGTTGGTAATACCATAATGGAGAACATCATAGTTACTTGTGCGTGGAAATTCCTTGTTATTCTGGAAGTTTACGGGCTGCCTCTAGCCCTTAGCCCGAGCCCCTTTTTGTGGTGAGCATGCCTCGACTCGACTTGCATGTATCGCTTTCAACGCCGCATAAAAGAAGAGTGTTTAGTGGATACGCATTACGAGTCCGAGTCTCATCAAGCAAACAAACTCGAGATATATCGTCCTATAGTTGATATTGTATACACGCTTCTCTCCCTTGATCAGACGTGAGAACCAGACCCAGCTAACCCCTGAACGGTACAAGATACGTTAGATGTCACTATATATATCACTTTTAAGTGAATTCTCAAAGGAAAGTCTTCTGTTCAGGATGTTCAGGTCCACCAACATCTCTCTTCTCTCTGTTCAGTTGAATCTATCAACGGTGGATGCTCTGTGGCCCCTGACGCTTCAAATAGCCCTTCAATCTTTGAATAGCATGTGTAAACGAACTTGTGGCGAGAAACCGCTCTGTTTAGTCTGTTCAGCCCCTTCATGGCTTCTTCGCCTTTCTCACACATCTCTCACCCATGTTCAGTTCCGCAGTGAATGTCTATTAGTTTCTGTCGTTTCAGTGGCTCTTTGGAACTCATCAATGAGTTTCTACAAATAACATGTATGATTAAATTCACCACGAGAAATGGCCCTGTTCAGTCTGTTCAGGCCTTTTCTCCTATCCTCTTCGTCTCTCTCCTGTAATGTTCAGTTCCTAAGTGAATGCCCGGTAACTTCTGACAATTCTATTCACTCTTCGAATTCTTTCTCAACATCGTCAGAACTTCAAATCTCGAAAACTATATAGGTAGCCAAAAGTTCCGTCCCCTTCTTCCATTACTTTCTCTCTCAACACTCAATTCAGAAACTACTGAAACCCGAGAAGCTGACCTACAAGCACAACACAAACAAGAACTCAGGACACGCCACACGCACTTCTGTCACAATGGGCAGAATTGATCTCTGTAGTACCTCTCTTCGCAACCGCTATGCCCGTCGTCACGTTGACGACGGCCTCTTTGCCTCCATCTGCCGTCTTGGGGACAAGATCACTATTGTTAAGGAGCATATCTGGAGCAAGCTCCCCAAAGCCAGGGCGGCGCGTAAGAGACAGAAGTACGAGGAAGGTTTAGCAAATTGGCTTGCCGAAGCCAGAGAGCAGAACCGTTCCCGCCCAGGCTGGTCCCGCGACGAAAGTCCGATCCAGTACAGGGAGCCTGCGCCAGTAGGGAAGTCACATCGGATCGTGTCCAGTGACCATCGTGTCTGGACGATAACTGAAGGGGAGCGACTGATGACAAAGTAAAGAGTCAAGGCGAGTGAGTGCGCTCCAGTTGCCGAGTTACCCCTAGGCGACGTGAGTCTTCGAGGTAAGAGTCAGTGGGTGGGCACCCCCTGAGCGATGCGAGCCATCAAGACACAAGCAGGGTAAGCTCAGATAGTTTCAACGGTGAGTCAGTAATAGGCAGTATGAATAAAAAAACATTTGCTCCATCTACAAGTCTTTCAATGTGAACCCCTAATGATATGCGACCCGTGATATAACCCCGATGTAACAAGATGAATAGGAGAGAGGTAAAGACGCTTTTCATTCCTCATAGGCTATACAGATCAAGAAACAAATAAAACTTTAAAAACGACGCGCAAACGCGCGGGAAGCATCCATCCCCAGTGTCGCCGCCAGAAGCACAGCGTTGAAAATGGCCATCATGTAAAAAGGGGCGCCGTTGGATAGTCGATCAAACAAGAGTCCACCCAGCTTCGTGAGCAGCAAGATAGCAACGCCACCACACAGCGAGTAGACGCCTGCAATAGAGCCCTTGAGGCGGATACGCGAAGCTGCCTCCTGATCCGTCGAGATAGACATCAGCGGCTCGCTCTCGTCGTCGGTCGACTCGTGCTCGTCCGGTTGCAGCAGAGGTTCATGACGTGCAGTCCTAGGTACTTCCATAGCGAGAACGCCGCGGCCAAGAGAGCCGAGACTGCAGACGATGGCGCCGATCTGGCTGATGCCAAGGAGAGAGACCACAAGGAAGATGGCAGGGCTGCCACCTCGGCCGTCCACGTTCTTGATCTCCGGGCTAGATAGTTGAGGAAGGATAATGTAACCAACGATACCACAGATCGTCGAAACGACAATGGGAGAGTTGATACGGCCAGTCCGACTGGCAACGTATCCAAAGATAGGGGCGCAGATGAGGCCCATAAGCTGAGCTACGCCTGTCAGGATAGACGAGAGCACATAGGCAGCTCTGCATTCCTCCTTGAGCTCGGGTGATGAGTCGTGAGGATCACCCTTGCAGAATCCGTTGTTGATGAAGAAGGTGTTTACAAAAAGAGGAATGAAAAGGGAGATGGCAACACTTGAAGCTCTGGCTACGAAACCGCCCAGATATCCAAGGGCGATCCTGGAGTCTGTAAATCCGAGAAAAACCGAGTCCTTCATGAGATGGAGATAGGGAACCAGTTTCTAACAATATTAGCAAGTGAATTCGAAAGGGGTCGGCAGACTCACTCGTCGCTCATGGCTGTCAGAGTCATGGTCCTTCTTCAGTCCGAGAAGCACACTCCAGCCCTTGCCTTCTTCGCCCTTGATATTGCGCAAACCAATAGCGACAAAGATGGCAACGGCAAAGGCGACCACAGAGACGACATAGAAACTGTAAGAAACTGCATCGGCCGGTGTCACGTCGTCAATCGCACCGAACCGCACGGGCAGAGGGAGGAACAGGACCAGTGCCACCAGGGCACCGCATCCAGTGAAGAGTCCCACGAACCCTGCCAGCTTCGATGGTCTTCCAGCCTTGTCGTTTGAGTCTGTTGAGCCGCTCTCAGAGACGGAGTGTGTATATCGATCCTGTGTAATCGTCGCCTCAGATTCAACAGAGAAAGCAACGCTGTTGCGAGCTGTTCGAAGTGCCTTGAACCTCGCATTGGCCTCGTCTTCGTCGCTAGTGCTATCGTCCGTCAGGGAGGGTAGAATCGCAGTCACCATAGTAGCCCTACAAAGGTCAGCATCTCGCCAATGGCTGTCAGGTGATGTCTCAAACTCACGCTGCCGAAGCGCCGACCGCGAACAGGACGCGCGCAAGCAACAACTGCGGATACACAGCGCGCGCCTGGACAAACAGCGCAAGGGACATGCCAATGATGGCATATCCTATAACAGCGACCCATCTCACACCCAGGCGATCCGACACGAGGCCCCATCCCGGGCAAGCGACGAGCGCGACGAGCTCATCGGCGAAACCAAGCGTTCCGACGACATTGCCAACGCCCTCCTTCTGTCCAATCAAGTCGGTAATAACAAACGAAACGGAGCTGTTCAAGAAGACGAGAAACGAGATGGAGAAGAGCGAGATGCCGAGAAGGTACGTCAGCGCCTGGAGAGGCGTCGTCAAGGGCGCAAACGGGAGATATCGAAGGAGGGATGGCATGGTGGGGGTAATGCGATCGCGGATCCTCGGAGCCTTGGAGATTTACTGTTTATGTAAAGAGTAGTATGAAAGAATATCAAAAGAAGGAAAAGAGAAGCAGTATCACATCGCGAGGCCGAAGCAATAGGAATCGCGAAGATAGTCGAGTGTTGACGTATTTGATGTTCCAGCTCAATAGTCAGGATGATAAGATTAGATGGAAGAAGCTGGCATGGAGCTATGGAGGCTCGGATCGGAAGTCGGGGGATGGGGGGAATGACGGGGCCATTACATAAGCTCAACACCTCCTTGCGCCGTGCCCGATATCGCAGTTGAGAGGATCATCATGTAAAAGACGGGCGATTGCTTGTAGCAAATGCCTGACATGTTGCTGTTGTTGATATAAGCTTGTAGTTACGTTGTTTGGCGCCTTTGAATTTGAGGTGACAGGCTGTCGGTAAAATTAGTGACACCATGATCTCGTCGATTGGTCTAGAATCATGGCTTAACCTAAGAATACTACAGAGAGCAATAGATAATACATCTACTACTTTCTTCTCTACCGCTACATCAACCCTTAATGATGATCATTAACTGATGCAAATTGATCCAGACTCCATATCCTTGCCCCAACTCCAAGAAAACCCATGAACTACCCCACTGCTTGTCCTCTGTTGCTGCTTATCTACCATGCCCAGAGCACCTTGTGGTGAAGAGTCCTTGCGCCTAGACGCTCAAACTCAAAGGGTGTGATCCACGAATCGTTGGTTGACAGCTTCGCAAAGACACTGGCACCCTTCCACGTAACCACCTGCTCGTCCATGTCTCTTGCGCTTCGACTCACCAGGATTCTATCATAAAGGTCTGGTCGTCGAGCCTTGATCTTCTCCTCCAGAACAACCGTGAAGTGAGGGATCTTGGCGCCACCTCCGATAACCATGATACTTCCCAGCAGGTCTCGTAATTTCTTTTCGTCACCCTTGGCAGCGTTCTGGATACTCGTAAGAATGGCAATATCGAGAGGCGCCACAGGTAGCACAGCATCCCGTTCCGCAGCCATGGACTTGGCGGTTCGAGCGGCGGCATCGACAAACATGCCCGCCGGTGGTTGAGCGCTCTGTCCAGGGATGGGTGTTCCCGCAGCCCGGGTGCCGTTAGGAGCCGGGCTGCCTCCATTCGCACCCTCCTTGTCCTTGCCAGAAAAGACAAAAGCAGGGGGGACAGGTGTACTGGCTCCCTCGGGCGCAGGTGAGCCGGCGTGTGAACCCATAGGGGTTCCGCTTCCGACACCATCCTTGCCAAGGAAGTTGAACTGCGCCTTCTCCTTGCTAGGGGTCGACACATCAAGTTGTGACTGGGTGAAGCCATTGGCGTTTGAGGTGATCGATGGCTGGACAAGCGCCAGGATCGCTAGCTGGGCGGCCGACGAGGGGTCATCGGGGATGTCGACGTCGTAAGCGTTGTATGACCGGTCCACCAATTTCCGTCGGCCCCTCAGCTTCGCGCTGTTGTCAAAGATGGCAGGATCGTATACACCCATTGGGGCGAGGATGACCTCATCGTAGGTCTTGAACTGGTATTTCCGGGTTGGCTGGTTGGGCGCCCGAACGTGGAACTGGAAGAGTTGGACAGAGATGTCGGCCTGGGACATGGTGCAGTGCTTGATCTTGAGCTCCTCGGCAAGGAGGAAGTCATATCGCCGCCGCAGATTCATGTCCTGGTAGGGAAAGTTGTCGTAGAGCATCATCTTGACGAATGTGTCGGTGATGTCGTACCCGCCGTACTTCAGGTTGATTCTTGAGTCCTCAATGCAAAGACCATCTTCCACACACGTTACCGATGTCTTCTGAGCTCCCACATCGACCACGCAGGCCTGTGTATATCCAGCACCAAACGTCGCAGCCATGCTCTCCTGGACGAAGCATATCCTACTAAACTCGAACCAGGTCATGCAGGATCGCAGCACTTGCTCGACGTATCGCTTGTCGTAGAGGTCGGGAATGACAAACACGCAACTATACTGCTGCCACTCGCTGTTAGTCTTGAGTCCGAGCTCTTGTCTCAAAGCCTTGTCGAGTAGAGTCTCGAAATCGTCGTAGAGATGTTCCTGGCTTGTGTACCCATCCTCATTCCATGAACCATGCTGGATCGGCCACCACAGCTTAAACTTGGGATTCGAGTCGTCAGGCACGCGCTGGGCCTGGTTTCCGATGAAGCATGACGCCAGTGACTCGGGGTCCTCCAATGTCTCGATATCGGTCCATTCGATTTCAAGGGGGTCATTATGCTTCTGGATGAGCTCGGGTTCCGTGCGACGGTTAAAGGTCTGCACAAGCTCCTTGGAATTGGGGAGAACCTTGCGCTTGTTGGCTCGCATGTCGATCTTTAGATCATTGCACATCTTTTGGTACTTCTTGGCCCATTCCTCGCCGTACTGCTGGTCTGTGGTCTTGGCCTCGAATTGCCGTCGCGGAAGGGCTTCGTACATCTCGGACTCGGTCTGGGGGAACTTGGTCGCCAGCGTCATGGGGATCGTCCTGGGGAGTGCATCGCTGGCAAAGCCTATCCGAAGGTTCTGGCTGCCGGGGTGAATCACAATGACCCTGGAGGGGTCCATGCCGGTGGAGGGCGTTGTGGCACCATCCTCCTCGGCCAAGTCTGCGACAGGAAGAGGCAACTCGCCATTAGCGGTCTTGGATAGGGCGCGGTCGCGGTCTCGGGCACTCTGGACGAGTCGGTCGCGTGTCGCATCGCTCTGGAGACGGAGGGCGAGAACTTGATCATCGCGCTTCATGTAATCGCTAGCTGAGTATTAGTATCGATTTGACGCGCCTTGAAAAGGGATTGATGTACGTGTAATAGTTCTTTTGATTGATGGGGGTGACATCCGGCCATGTTGTCAATTTCATGCCATTGTCGGTCCTCTCCAATCCTAGAAAAGCTCGTCAGCAAGGTGTCTTGAGCGCAGCCGGATTGCCCAGGCAAGCAACAAACCATACCTTCCCGTAGGAGGACCCTCTCGCTGACTTTGCCGACCATGATGGCGATGAAACCTCTGCAGAAGTTGTGGCGACAACTATGCCAAGGCGATCTCACATGTGCTAGAAGTTGAAAAAGGTTGAAGTTGAAGCTGCTTTGAGCTCTTGAAAACTCCAGGAGCGCATCCAACTATGGCCGTGATCGCGGAGAGACAACTTGTGTAAATGAGGCTTAGCGCGTTTCCCTCGGATTCTTAATGATCCGACCGACGTTTTACCCCTTGATACGCCCCCGCCTCCACACCGGACCTCTTTCCCGTTGTGGAGCTTGCACAGCCGGGACATCTAGAACCTCATGGCGGACTTGCACAATGGTCAGCAAAAGTCCTAGCTCTTCACGTGGCTGAAGGGCGGCCATATAGGAGGCTCATGAGACCCTCAATGGCGTCTCATTGACCGGAATCTTCCGTCTTAGACTGGGCCGCCCCCAAGACCTCATTCATCAAGATCAGCCTGCATATCTGGCCTATTGGTAAGACTATGATTCCACCGTGATTCTCCACCAAGTGCCGGGGCTGTAGACCAAGTTGCATCGTGTAGGATGCAGTTACCTCCGAGTGCTCGTCATCTACATGTCGTTCATTGGTCGAGGACGAGTTGGTGCAAGTCTTCCCCGATGACCTATCCCTGTTCCCCGTGCTAGGGCGCCAGGGAGGCTGGCCCTGTGGCACATAAAGATCATACGCCTCGGAGGTGTGATTTCTTTGACTTTTGACTTGTGTTAAACGCCAGAGATGACATAAGGAAAAAGCCATTGGCCGCTCGTATATTACTTCAACCGCCATTGTCCTCCCTCGAGTCTGCTCTTCGATCTACCTCCGACAACGACTAGCTACTTGCTCGAGTGTTATCGTGAGCGCCACTATGGACGCACATGTTTCGATCGTGGAGCATCTCTCCAATTTTTCAACATTATCCAGCAATATGCCGGCTTCCCTTCTCAGTCTACCATCATCCTCTTGGTCTGGTTCAGTCCTTGTCGGGGCGTTCCTTGGTTATGCCGCCCTCTGCTCAATTCTTCGATTTCGACGGATCAACGCCCTCCAATCTCGACTTGGCTTCCATGACCGAAAATCTCTGGGTCGAATGACAAACGAAGAAGCTCATCAGATTGTGAGGAATATTGCGAACTTCGAATTTCCGCTCTTCTATGACCTTTCGGTTCGGTTAGCTTTGTTCGAGGTATGCTCGAATCAATGCCGAGGTAGTTGTGCTCTGTTGACCCTGGGTAGACCTATGCTGTTCAGCCGGTTGCGAAGTTGCTTTATGCTGTCAGTGATCTGAATATATGGGAGAAAGCCCCGAAGAGGTACAGTGAAATATGTTACTGAGCTTATTGAGTCTTGACTAACCCTACTAGATATGCGGACACCGAGGTCGTATACTGCTGGTAATGCTCACTGTCACTACTCTTGACTTAAGTGCTAATTCCCACAGTTTCGCGTCTTACTCTCCGGCCTCACCTGGGCTTCACAAAGCAGTGGCACGGATGAACTACCTGCACGCCCCATACATCAAAGCAGGCAAGATTCTCCAAGATGACCTGCTCTACGTTCTTTACGCATCCATGGCCGAGCCAGTCCGGTTCCTCAGACTTTATGAATGGCGCGAACTCAACGATATGGAGGTCGCGGCTTTGGGTACGATGTGGAAGTACGTCGCCGACATGATGGAGATTGACTACAAGACCGTACTCAAGAAGGATACGTGGATAGACGGCCTAGAGTTCTTCGAGGATGTTTCTCGATGGGGAGAAATCTATGAGGACGAGCATCTACGCCCCTCGAAGGAGATTAATGAGTTGGGTCATCTCTTGATGGATATGTTGTTGCAATCTCATGCAAAGATTGCTCGTCCCGTCGGCTACCCGGCAGCTTGCGTCCTCATGGGACCCAGACTGAGGCGGGCATTTGGGTAAGATTATCTTGAGGACCTATCCATCAATTCTACATGTACTGACAGCTTGATAGCTTCCCAGAGCCTGGTTTGGGCATCACAGTCCTGACTTATAGTCTTTTGCTCGCCAGGAAGCTTACAGTTCGGTATCTTTGTCTCCCTCGCTTTTCGCCCTGCCTGTACATCTCTCAGCCAGACGAGCAAACAGGACGTATCAGCGCCTACCATTACATGAAAGAGCCTTGGTACGTGCCCTCGACGTTCTGGTCCCGCTGGAGCCCCGAAGCACTCTTCACCCGGCTGGCTGGTGGATTGCTCCCTGGTGACGGTGGTGCAGAGGTCAAGCCTGAAGGATTCCTCCCCGAGGACTTGGGCCCGGAGAGGTACGTTGGTAAGGGAATAGAGGAAGGCAAAGTGATGGAGCAGGAGGTGAAGAAGAGGATCTCATTGGGTTGTCCGTTCAGTGCTGCTGCCAAGGCTTGAGGCGCTCTCCGTGCCTGGCTGGTGCAACTTTAGCCGTGGATATTTATTGTTTCTGCCAGTCATTTTGATTTCTCTGGGTTGATGATAGGATGATCATCAAATTGCAAATTCTCACGAGACCAAATGCTAGAACACCATATAGGTGGTTATGAACTACACATAGCCTGCCCAGCCAGTACATTAGATGCGAAGATCCAGGCACAGAACCAACAATGACGCTGGCAACCATAAAATAGAACCCGAGAACTCATACAACTCCATTAAAACCACAAAACCTTCTACCCGATTGTTTCTCCTAGTCCTACCTTGGAGACAATCTGTTCTCAATGCCTGGCGTGTCCCGTGTGTGAAACCCTCCGCTGAAAATCGGCGGTTCAGGGTAGCTCATGACCGGAGGCGTCTACAATGCGACCAGCTACGTCATAAGCAATTCATCATCCACTTGGACAAAGAGCTTGCCGCTAGGTCTGCAATTCTTACCCTCCGCATCGGGCAATGGCTTGGAGCTCTGGAGCTGCTGGAATCTGATCGGCAGCTCCCCTTCCCCGCTGCATGCAATGTTTGCGTGCGCCAGGCACCTGCGAGGTCGATCAATCACCTGACGTAGCTGGCAGTCACCGATTCCATCGCCACAGTCTCGCTTTAACTTCGACACGACTACATCATCTCGTGAGCTGAGAGTAATTGTAAATAATCATTCAGAGGAAAAACAAAGGCCGTTTACCAAATCTTACCTCGAGAGAACGATCAATCGCGATACGGAAGAAAGACAAGTCCTCACGTAGCAGCGCCAGACAACATCACCAGGATGCCTCCAGTTCCCATCTACACTGCGAGCCCTATTACGGCGGCCAAGGCATCAGGAATCACGCCGCAGACAGCGCACTCAGACGACCCTGAAGCGTCGGCGGGAGCACCGAATACCACCGACTCGCCTACTAGCACGTACCCAGCAGCCCAGCCCGGAGCTCGTCCGTCAATGCCAGCACCGACTGGGGTACCTCACCACTCGGCAGATGTCCAGCCAACTCCGACCCAGGCGGCCGTCGACGCGAGCCCTCCGGCCCCGCAGCCGGGAGCCGTACCGACACCTCCAAGTTACCTTCCGCCGCCGCCCAAGACCGGCGAGACTATGCACGGCACCCAAGCGCAAGCTACAGAAGTGCCCATGCCTCCCCAGATGTCTTATGCGCCTGTCGGTG
The DNA here is from genome assembly GCF_000151355.1 of Fusarium vanettenii 77-13-4. Taxonomy (NCBI): domain Eukaryota; kingdom Fungi; phylum Ascomycota; class Sordariomycetes; order Hypocreales; family Nectriaceae; genus Fusarium; species Fusarium vanettenii. Next base: position 3,046,904 of record NW_003315879.1, on the reverse strand, counting down.
GATCGGAGTTCGCCGCGCAACATTCTTCGACAACGACAGCGCCAGGCTCATCCCCGATGGTAGGCCTGGGATCGACGTCCGGGCTGGGCGGACCTTCCGGGAGCGACTTCTCGCACCCACCAGGATACCACCAGAACGTGCACGCATCCGAGTTCTCCAGTTCTCAGAGGGCAGCGCATGAACTCGCCTTGGCCCAGGATAACCGAAGGCCGTCGCTGTCACTGATGGGAGATGAGGATGGAGACGGGGTGTGGCAGGCGGCTAAGAAGTGGGCTTCAGCTGCGGGTGACAGTCTCGCGGCCGCCGAGCACGAAGTCTGGAAGAGGATCAACAAGGAATAGGAGGGGGACGATGAGGTGACAGGGCAGGCAGGATAGGGCAGGACGGGGCCGGGCAGGGTAAGAATTCTGCTACCTCGGCATCCATGGTAGGGCTACAGCCAGGATGATGATTGCTTCTTTCTGAGTGTAAATAAATTAATGTTTGAAGGGGAACGGACCCGTCATCGATGGTGTTTCCGTTGTTCTATTTCCAGAAGCGCTGGGGAGAGGAAACGGCGCGGGAGGGAGTGCCGAAGGCCAGAAACGTCTCCCGCAAGGCCATCTGGGATTCAAGGTAGCATCGAGAAGCCCAAAAGAACTATCTGCGGGGGTAATATGGCGTCACCATTGGCTTATGATGTCCATTTTGAGAGAAGACGTGAGTGATGGTGGCCATGAGAAGGTGGTGATCCAATTTCCCGTGTGAGTGGTGCCAGGGACCGACAAGACCGGAACCCCTGGTCGCAAAACGGCCTTACCGGGGTCCACAGAACAAATCATGGAACGCCGATAGAAGGCGGAAAGCAGCCAGGGCGCTGCTGCTGTCAGTGCGCGACAGATTATCCTGGGCAATTGGGTGTCCCCTCCATCCCGTCACTCACAACTCCTTGATGTCCTGGATTTGATACGAGGCGCAGCTTGTCTCGAAAGGGAAGTAGGGAGTACCATCTCTCGGCGTCCTGGGGTTGGCGGCCGCAAGGGGCACACATCCATGGTCATCGTGGGGGGAACACTCAAGCTCTCAGCTCTTTAGGCATTGATCATGGCTAGGATCGGTGATCATGCATGATAGTCATGGCGCTGATGGTCTACTGAGCTCTCGGGGCTCTGCGAGCGGCGTCGGGCTGGGCTCAGCTCAACGCCCTCGAGGGAGGGGAGGGGAAGATGGTGGGAGAAGATGACAGAAGGTCTCCACGACGCGCTGGCATCGAGATGACGCGTTGCGCGCGACATTGGGAGGCGAAAGGGAGCCCGACAAGAGTTGCGGTAACAACGAATGGGCGAACGAGGCACTGCCACGAATGAGAGTAATCCGTATGGAGAAGAGATGAGAGAAAGTACTGGTTGGATGACGAGCAAAAGGAAACAATTGCAAACGCGATGTAACAGTATCGAATGGGCTAATGCGCTGGCCGCCGAGGATCCGGCAGTTGCTGTGAGATGGAAATCATCTGGAAGTTGAGTTACGACGCTGGATGCGGTTGGCTGCCCTGCCTGGATGAGAAACGACGGAGCCGCGTCCAAGGAGCCATGGAAGGATGGATGGCGCCGTTCGATGTTCAGGTTTCGAGGATGAGATTTGACCGAGTTGGAAGGGAGAGATTATCTCTAGATAATCACACCTTGGTCTTGGTACCTAAGGTAAGCCTAAGCTTCAGGTTAGCTAGCGAGGTCTGGAAAGTGGGAGGAAATAATTCGGCTGTTGTTAGAAGAGGTTTAGACGGGACGGAATGGAAGCTGCCTACTATAGCTGATCCACACTTTCACCGTCCACCGCCTGTAGGGCAAGCCACACAGTTCTGACGTGTTCATCGCAGAATCGAGCATCTGGTGGCTACCGCCTCTTTTCGGGCACTGGCAGCAGCTTCCAGCGAGCTTCTAGTGGACGTAGAGCGGAAATCAGCGAACATCCATGGATGGCAGCCCTCAAGCAGTGGATCCATATCAGTGGACATGCTGGAAGAGACCCTGGTCCTGCGACAGATCTGAGACAGCCGGCCCCCGGCAACGTCCCTGCACGAGCCCCTGATTATGCCCCGGATCCAGGGAGCTTCGACCAATTGAAGCCTGCAAAAGACAATTTCTAGGCCGAAGCGGGTTAGAGAAGATATAGTGGCACCGCACGCTCCCGTGCCACACCCTGGACCCCTGCCCTGGGAGCCCCACTTGCTGCAAATCAGAAGGCGTCCCACGACCAGCTCCAGGCCAACTTCAAACGCGCTTGTCCAGCTTGCTTTGCTTCCTCTCACAACCGCAACCTCTTTCCAGCGCACTTTCGCAAGGCTGGCAGCCCAATATGGACGAGGCGGAGGCGACGCGAAACCTACAGCGATGGCGCAGCTACGATGGCCAACTCAGAGATGGGCAGAATTCTGCTATACCGCCTCATCGTCTATACCCTCCTTCACCATGTCTGGACGACTCGGACTCGTACAGCGCTTCAGATGTGGCGATCTGGACTCGTGGCCGTAATCTCTAAGCATATATCAGCGGCAGGCGGTTTGCTATAGCTGAGGTGGGAATCCGATTCGTCCTCTTCTGCTCAACAGTCACAGATGCCTCCCACCAGCATCTGTCGGTCAGGTTCCAACTTGAAGTCGCATCGGCCGCTCCCGCCTCTTTTTGCTCTCAACACGCAAGCCGAGAGAGAGAAGAGGGTCTTTCGATGACCCATCATGCGAAAGCTCAAACATCGACATGAGCACTTGCCGTCTCGCCTGTGGGCGCGCAGGTGCTGTCTGCCAATCCCGAAATAGCCATCAAGGCTCTCCCCTCCCGCAAGTTCCGTCGCCGCACGATCAGGGCACAAAGTACCTGAGCAGCCCCTCATGCGGGGGATCTGAGGATGAAGTCTTTGACGTGTGTGCTATATTGCCATGTACATGGTCGCACCGGGAGGCACTCGTGGTCTGCGCTCTGTCTCGAGGCGATCCCGAAGCAGCTCCTGGCCCGGGTGCTCAACGATCCCCAGCGGCTCGGTTCCTGACTTGCCCTTGGCGACCGGAACCATTGAGCAATTACGGCGCATCTACCTCTACCCCCGAGGCTTAGCGGTTTCGACTGTTGTGAAAAATAGCACACATCTCTTGCACCCTGGGCAATCCAGAGCGCACAGTCCTTCTCTCGGGGTCACAGGGGGCGTGCCGGCCGACCCTCAGAGGGGCGTGTCTCTCCGAGCCGACGAGGCGAGGCGTCGAGTCGCAGCGTTCCGGCTGAGGGTGTCGAGTGTTTGAGGTGGTGTGGCTCCATCTCCGGCTCCGCTGTCGTCGGAAGTTTTGTCAACCCCAGACGGACCTAACGTGGCCCAGTTTGAGTCGACACGCTCATGTTCGGTCGTCGTCGACTCACTCGCCCGCCCGCCCACACCACCTCCCCCGTCGACTCTGTTTCTTCAGCGCCGGACGAGACAAGCCACCTCCGTCGAGCTGCTGCTGTGCAGCCCGACTGGGCGGTCCACTGGTCCGATCGAGCCCCTTGGCGATACACTTGACGCCTGCGCCGCCCTTGGTATGTCTCGGAGTCCGTCTGGGATCTCGACAGGTCCCTACTTCAATCTCATGGCCTGTACGCTCTGGGTTGCCTCTCATGATGGTTATCGTCCCTCATGGTGAGCCACCAGCGTCTCTCTTGCTCCCTCTAAGCTCGGCAAAGCCGTTTCTTCTTAATCTCTCGATCCACACGGGCTCCCTCCAGCCTTGTCGCCTGAAAGCTGTGACCTTATTATCCCTAGTCCGGGGTCCCTCGACACCTTGTCCCTACCCCTGTTCGCTAGCTCCACCGGCTTCTCAACTTCCTTGTCCACGTCCATCTTATTGACGAACATACTCGCAACCAGGGCCCATTCAATCCTAGCATCGCTGCGACTCTGCTTTGCACCGGACTCCCCCCTCCTCTCTACGCTTCTCACTTGTACCAGTTCACAGATCGGTCTGTGTTCGACCTATTCGGCCCAGCCCCTCCCGTCTTCCCAAACCTCTCCCCTGGTGCCCGTCCCTGACTTGCGGAGCCCGTCTCTCCCCATGGATAATGCCTCTTGTCCTCCATACACGTCTTCTTTTATACCTCCAGGTTCCGGCTCCGCCTTCCAATCTGCTTCTTCTTGCACCTGCTTTTCTGCGCGACATCACCCGCTCATCAGCTCTACTCGTTTTCCAGTCTCCAGTCATTCCTTTACCCGTTGACATACAGCAACGCAACTCACTCACACGTATAATATATACACCCAGCCCAGCCTGCCCACCGCCACCCACGCCTAGAGCCTGTCCATTCCTTCTAACCGAGATCCGGCCTATGAGCTTGTCCACACCAACTGCTTCGCTCTCATTTTGAAAAAGAATCGAATACACGCGTCTCTCAGCCAACCTCAACCTTAACCTCCACCTCCCCGCCATCGCCAGCTTGGGAACTCTCTCGTGATAGCAGCTGCCGATATACCCTGGCCGAATCTACTCGTTCCTTACAACGCATTCATTTACAACGCATGTTGGCAGCCCGGAAATTACTCCCACTTCCGAGTTGGCCATTGCGGCCTTAGTTGACCAGGTAAGCCAGAGATGTCCCGCGGCACTCCCGAAGATCCAGATATGATGTGGACCTCGACTTCGCCCTAGCCAGTTCACCTGGCTGCCCATCATCGCGGAATCATGCTGACAAGCGCCCGGTCCTTGCTAGATCCGTTCTGCATAATAGTTTAACGGCGCGCTCCCTTGACTTGTTTCTTGAGTTCCCGACTCTTGTCTTGTCACACCCTGACTGTAGGCCATAGCACTCTTGTCTCTCCTTCGGGTCACTCCTTCACACCCATACTTACAGACTATGATCACAGCCAAAACATATATACATCTGCTTGCCTTTCATTATTCTACTTTTTCTGCCTCAACGGCCGGCTTCAATATCCGTCGAGGTCAACACCTACAGTCAAAGTCAACATGAATTCGAATGAGTTCACCGAGACCGAGTCCGTGCTGGGCTCGGACGACATGTGGTCGACACCCACAACTCAACCCAAATCGCGACCTATGCCAATCTACCAAGGATTTTCCTTTTGCGGTGCTGAAGATTACTCTTCGGTGCCATCCTGGGACTCATCCTCGGTTTCGTTTCAGCAGACCCCAAGCGAGACCATGTCTCGCCCCATGTCAATGCATCAAGAACTCTTCCCTCCTACCACCATGGAAACCTGTGAGTCTATAAGAGCCCAACCGCGATACACTGCTGACGTCAACACAGCCACGTGGATGGAGAAGCCGAGTGAAGATCACTTTGACCTGCAGGGCATCGACCATGATATGAACATGGGAATGAGCTCTTTCACTACTGACGAGGCTATTCCTGTTCTTGATCTCAAGTACCAAGGCGGCGTGATGGATGAAGACCTTATGGCTACAGATGATACTCACAACCGTCGCATGTCTGGCTCTTCGTTCTCCATGTCGACTTCCGGTGCCCTATCGGATATCCCCTCTTACGACGACTTCTCAACTGCCCTCTCCGAGGCGCCTTCATTCAGCTCCGACTACCCTCCTACCTCTAACCGCAACTCTTTGATGTCTTCTACTCAGCTCTCACCTGTGGCCTCGCCTCGTATCGCCCCTCAGACGAGGACCGAGCTGGTGCGCACTCAGAGCCGCGGCCGTGGTGCATCTCCTTCTCCCCGACCTGGCGTACGATCTGCTCCCTACAGCGTCGAAGGCCCAAGAGTCAAGCGATGGTCTACTGGCACATACGGAACAGCATCGAGCCGAAAGCCTGCCCCGTACGTCTACCACCCGTGCTCGGACATGTTCAACACGCACCAGCACATGTGCTCTGGTCACTCGTCCCCAGCCGTTGGCGCTGCTCCTCTACCCCTCAACTATGGCAACCTTCAAGCGATGCAGCAAGCCCCATTCGTGGTTCCCAGCACTCCCGTGTTCCAGAGGAACAGTATGCTTCTTCCGAGCCAGCTCCCCTCCCAGATCTCGTCGCAGCCTTGGCAGACGGATGTGAACCACTTCGCAGCCCCTCCGCCTCTTCTGTCTCACGGCCTCTTCAGGATGCTTCAGAGCAACGGAGATCCCACCTCTCTGAACAGCCACTACGCCGACTTGTCCGACCCACCCGATTTGTATGCCGCTCTTCAGGAGGAGCAGATCCCCCCTCCTCCCGAGGACATGAACCCTTCGGATCCCGACTTGATTCCCCGCGAACAGGAGCTGCGATTTGAAGGCGACCTCTACACCCCAAGATGGGTGCGAGGCCATGGCAACAAGCGCGAGGGTTGGTGTGGTATCTGCAAGCCCGGAAGGTGGCTTGTTCTGAAGAACTCGGCCTTTTGGTACGACAAGTCATTTTCTCACGGCATCAGTGCGGCAACCGGAAGCTCGTTCCAGGAACCCCAGCAAAAGAGACGCATGGACGGCAACCCTGATGTTTGGGAGGGATTGTGTGGGAGCTGCAACGAGTGGATCGCTCTGGTGAGCAGCAAGAAGAAGGGAACGACTTGGTTCAGGCACGCGTACAAGGTAAGCAAACAAGCATCTCATCCTCGGCCCCAGCAACAATCTTGGCTAACATGATAAAGTGCCACACTCACCTCAAGGTTAAAGACACGCCCAAGCGTCGCCGCGAGAGCAGCAACGCAAGAGCCCTGGCCATGTCGACCATGGCCAAGGCCAAGACTGAAGTTCAACGACCCATGACGCCCCAGATGCCAACCTCCTCGATGGATGTTGCCACTACGCCCACGCCCGCTACTATGTCGCAAATCACTTCTCATCCTCAACCGCAGGCCCAAGTGGTCTCGATTGTTCCCGCTCAGGAGCCATATACCCTCGAACAAATGTCTGGAAATGTCCTCGCCATGACCGAACCCTTTCCGAACATGATTTAACTCGCCACGACTTTTTTCGTTTTCTTTTTTTTTTTTTTATTACATGCTTCAAACGCTTCTACTCTTTTTTGATTTTGCCATCTCATGACAGCATATGCATGGCCGCGGATGGCCCGACACTCGTTTACTATGTTATGAAGATAAAAAACCGGGGATGATTACTTGATACCAGTCGGAGCTGAAGGGGGTGACAGTTGATCAGCCCCTAATGCACTTTAGTCTTCTGTTTGTCTTTTTTGATTCCTTCTTGTTTATGCTTTTTTACTTTTGGAAACTTTGGAAGGGAACTAGGAGAAAGAAAGAGGCCCAGCTTTGGAGTCCAAGTTGTTTATGGTCTAGAAGCTGGGTCACAGATTGGTTGTTGGGAAAAGGTGCACAAGAAAGAGAATGCGCCAATGGGAATTTTGTGAGGGATTTTTCAAGATCAGGTTTTTCTTTTACTACATAGTTTTACATCTGCTCACCTTGTTGAGGGATACCCAGGAGTTTGTTCTTTTTTTCTTTTTCTTTTCTCTACTTTTTTGCACTAGATAGAATGGTTGGTACAGGAATTGGGAGCACCCTCTCTTTGCGAGGGGCGAATGATGATTGAAACGAGCAAGATGGACGATGCTGCTGGCCAGTCGGATACAATTCATGCTTCAACAACAACAACTTAGATAGAAATGGTTACGGTCACCCAGAATATCACTGTCGTTTTCGTTTGCGCTTTACTTTACACATTGACTTCATTGAGACAAGAGGATTGAGGAGGCATGAAACACGTTGTGAATGAGATCGTCGCGTGCGTCTTGTTTCGACGGGGCTGGACGCGATGTCACATCAATTAAAACACAAGGCTTGCCTCCCCCCCTCCCCCGTTGCAACAATGCAATGTATCTTTGGAGATGGGGAAGTGGTAGTGGTACCATAGAGCTAGGGCCTGCTACAGAGGCGAGGGGGTGCTGGCATGATGCTCGGCGGTTCTCTGCAAGCGAGTCTGGAGTCGAGTTGGTTGCGGTGCCTGGGGGTTTTTGGTCTTATAGCGCTGTTATAAGGCCAGGGTTTCTTCAGGATCGACGGCCAATCTATGCGGTAGGGTGACGTTGGAGATGTTTGTTTTGATTGTCGCCTGCTGGGATCTCACCCGAGGAAAGTTGACCGATGCCTGCGAACGGCATCTATCACTCTGTTGGTGATGGTGTTGAGGTTGTCAAATTGCAAGAAACAATATGAGTTGCCGTTTATGGGAAGTCGTGATGATACGAGGGGTCCGGACGACTCGATTCAGTAACCGACAATAAAACTCTTGAAACAAGGCAGGACGTGTCACCTCTTAGCAGTCCGTTATATAAGTCCTCATAGAGAGCAAGCCCGTGATTAGCGCCCAGTGTGTGCAATCACACGTTGCGTCCCGGCTGTCCAGGCCAGGCCCAGACCAGGGCTGTCGGATCGGCGACGCGACCTTGGTCCCGGGGAAAAGCTTCTTTGACGCAGGTACCCGGCTCGAGGGAGGAAAAGCTTGGGTCGTATGATTAGACTATTACGGTCGGTACCTGAGGACGGGACCTGAATCCGTGGGCTCGGTGTTTGTAACCGGACACTGCGTGGGCCGCGCTGAGGTGAAGCAGAAGCGAAGGCTTGATGGGAACGTAGGTTCGCTTGAGTACACTTTGAAACGGTTGCCGGGATCGCGATCAGACGATGGGGGAAACTAAAACTCTCTCTCAAGAAAAGAGCGAGGCTGAACTAGAGTTGACAACGCATCGCATCCCGCTTACCAACAAGGCTTCCTTGTCCCGGTAGGGCTATAGCGGACTGTCAACATGGGTTTTACAAACGTTCCCTGGAACCTTTGGAAGAGAGCGAGGACGCGTCTAGCAAGGTCGTCTAGCAAGGGGCACAAAGGGGAAACACTTCCGGGAGAGAAGAGATCTGGATCTTTGCTAAGGGGGGTGTGGGTGGAGAGAAACAAGTTGGTGTTTTTTTTTCCATTTAATCTCCCAAGATTCATGCGGCGCGGAGACCAGCCCGAAGGTGCCGGCCGGGAACGGAGGTGGGCTGCCGGGGAGCGGGGAATACTTTTGTCACGGCCCGGACAGGCAGGCAGTTGGGGGGAGGGTCCAGACGTTTACCTTTTTTGACGCGCCGTTTGATAGTTTCTTGTCGTTCCGACAGGTTGGGCCTGGTTGCATAAACTTGACTGCCAGGGGGTTTAATGGGATTGCGCGCGGGAGATCGAGGGCTGAGATGGATGGATGGTGCGCATGAGGGACGGGAGGGAAGGGATGGATGGATGCAGTGGTCGGCAGTTGTTTAATGGGTAGCTGAAACGGTCTATGGATGAAGGGTTGACGACGACTTAAAGTGGTCATGAGGAATCGACTGCTCACATCTCTCAAAATAGCTTCTCAATGGACTCGATTGATGATGTTTTTATGCGATATGGTAGCGTTGTGCCCCTTTATCACACATCAGGATAGCTCGGCTTACGAGAAAACTATAAAAAAAAAACCAACGGACAAAAGCATTATCTCAAGTCTCCCCTCAACGTGGTTGGTGGGAAAGTATTAAAAGAGAGAGATAAACGGGCATTGAAAGAAGAGAGATCCCCCCCCTCCAATGCGTTGGAATGCAAGCACTTAAAACCCCGGTCGGGTCCTATTTCCGGAAAGACCAACCATCCCGTCTGTTGAGGGTGGCCAATCACGACACGCGATGCCGTCGCATGGTGCTTTCAACGTGTACCGTCCTGCTGGAATCATGCGGCACGTGGAAAGGGGGGGGGGGGTTAGCAGTGTGTATTATGGGATGAAGAGCCGAAAATCGTGTGTATGTCTTGCAGCAGCTTAAGCGAGCTGAGTTGCATTCGATAGTAGTGGTTGTTGTGAGTTTGCCGGGTGAGGATGCATATGCGTGCGTGTGTCGCTATTCGCAAGTTTGAATCCGTCCATTTCGTCCCCGCTGGAGCCTTCAGTTGGAAACTTCCGCGGTAGGCAGTGGACACACACTGATGTCAAGCTGCAGCGGCGGAAAACGTCCGAGCTGGAGAGCGCCATTGTGGAGGAGGAATATGTGAGGCTTACGTCTGTCAATTGAAACCGCAGAAAGTATGTGGTGGAAGTCTCGGATGTGCTGTATCCGTAGTTGTCTGGTTGCTTGGCAGTTTGGTTTCTATTGACAACTTGGCTATGTTGAGACAAATGAACCATTCCAACCAAGTTTCTAAAGAGACCACGATAGTTGCTAAGAGATGCTCAAAGCGACCACAGTTTCACATATCGTGAGTGACAACGTTGGGTCAACTGACTCGAAAAGATATATAGTATTTTTGACCCCTGAGGTGGTTGCTAGAGGTTGTCAGACACGGCTCAGACAATACAACGCCTCGATGACGAGTGCAACTGGACACTATGCGTTTTGGCAGGGGTGCGTTGCCCCTATCATGACACAGCTAGGTATGTGACGTGCTAGGTTTCTCGAGCAACGTTCTAGTGGTGGAAAAGTATCAGTATCATGGATCCGTCTGAAACAGTGTCAACAAGCCAGGCCGTTTTTCTCTGGGTAAGAAAGTATCACTGCCTGAGGCTGGCGTCTTGTTTTGGTCTATTGCCTGACGACGGACAGCGCCCGGTAGTCGATCACGAAAGTGGTGAGCTGACTGTGGTTTTGGTGATCTATTGGTTGGCTGTGGGCAGCCGACAGCAAGATGCAGGGGGGTGGTTGGAGGTGAAAGATGCAGCTCGGGTGATAGCAGCTGCAGATAGACATGGGAGACTTTTTTTATTGTCATGGTTATTGCCTGCCGTCGTCTAGGACTTGATCAACTATTTTTCTCATTGGAAATCAGCTCGGAAGGAGTCGGCCGTCGTATCTGCATGTGTGACGGGGAGAAGTCATAGCGGCAGCCATCCATTGGAACCTTGATGTTGTGATTGTTACTCTTTTTTTGCTTTCGGTCAGCTTCCCGGGGCCGGGCCCCATCGACAGCCCCGACATGTTTGTATTCAGACCAAGTTATCACCGGCAGGAAAATCTACGGTTATCATTACAAGTCTTGTTGTCATGCCGTCAGCTCCTCTCCCGCACATTCACCCGCCCCTGGCCTCCTCGGCTGGTGCCTCTTCCAGATTAGACCGGTTCCAGTGGTTGGCTGGTGAGAGCCCGCAGCGTGCTCTAGCTGCCCTCGCCACTGAAGCTAGCCCCCTGCAAGGCCCCTGGAGACATGCCCCGGACCGCCTCTCTTGGTTGCCCAACAACCGCCAACGGAAAAAGCCCAGGCAAATCGCGTGAGCTGAGGTTGGTTTACCTGATGCACCAAGGCTTCAAGCCAACTTTCCATCATTCTCCGTTGCTTGCTTGCTTGGCTGGATTGTTTGCTTCATTGTCCTTTGTCGAGTCTCTATTCTCCTATTCTTCTTTTGGATCTTTGCAAAGAAATCAGCTTTCAGCTCGGCTCCAAGCCCTGCAAACAGTTGCTGTAAACAGCAAGGTTGGGCCCGTATCCACTGCATCCGTCCATCCAATCCATCCCGTGCATTGGATCCCATCATCCATCCATCCTGTCCATAAAATTTACCGACCTACGAACGACCGGACGGGACCTTTGACCTCGACCTCGAACTTCGACCCTCTTCTGCCTAAACTAATCCCACGACCGACCCCGCGGCCACGGCATCACGATCGAAGCGAAGAGAAGAAGAGAAGCTGTTGAGGAGAAGGAATCTGGAAAGCATCGATGAAATAATCCAATTTTACGCCCGAGGTAGGCTTCTGGTCCCTGCCCCTTCTCCCCTAAACGTCTCTGTCTGTATCAGCATCAACATCAACATCAACATCCATCTCTCCCATCATCACCACAACATCGATTGGCAACGAGACAGGGCCTCAGCCAAGTCTCAAACCCAAACTCTACGGCTTTCCCCCTCTCATCCATCTCTATCCTCGGCGTCATCTAGCGGGGCCTCTATCCCTCCGGCCCAGTCTAGTCTCTGTTGTCTCCCTTTCCTTCCCTTCCCTTCCCTTCCTGCCCCTCCTCTTTTTTTATCGGGGCTTATGGTCCGTATGCCGACTTCATTCCTCCCTTTGTTTGGACCACTGTCTTTGATCTCTCCTCTCGCTGCAAACAAAGGCTGACGACACTCTTTGTTCAAAACAAACAGTCTTAGACTTTAATGCCTTCTTTCCGTCCTGCCATGATCGTTTACGACCTTCTATAATGACCCACGTGCACCGACCTTCGACATCCAAATCCGAATAGACTTGATCCTGTTACAAGCTGTCCTGCCCTGCCCACGCCGAGCTCGAAATCTTCAGATCCCATCTCGAAACCGACCTGCTACAGACCCGCTGCATACGCTCTCTTACCTGCACCGTTTCTCCAAAGTTTAATTTTCCGGTCCTTTGCATGTGTTACCGCCGTTGCTGAGGTCTTCTCCAACGGCCCGAGGCTGACCGTGCACGCCACCAACCTCGAATTTGATACTTCCCACGGCCTGCCTCTGGTTTGGCCTTTATGACAAGCAATTAAAGCTGATATGAGCGGGGATCAACTGGCTATCAGGCAAGCTCAATTCCAAACCTTGCCTCAACTGCACCATGTCATCTCTACGTCTCGGCCCTGCACGTTGTTGCACAACCACTGACAGTTTTCCTGTCCTACAGCTTTACCGATCCGAACCCTCGTCCACCGACTTCTCAACAAACTCCCACATCCGCCGTCTTCCCTAGTCCCATCTTCGAGACCCCAAAGCCCGGGCAAGGTTCCGTTACCGACGCCGGGGGCTGGACGCCGCGCTTCGCCGAGGACTACTCTGTCTTCAACAAGACCCCAGGGAACCTTCGGGGAAACCAGGTTCCCTTCGTCGACCTTAGTCCCGCCACGCCCGCCAGCCGCCATAAGAGGCTGCTCTCCGCCGAGACATTTGCCGCCGAGATTGCAACCCATGTGAATCACTTCTCTTCTAATCCCAATCTGCCACTGCCGCCGGTCGATCCATCCCGCCGCCTGGCCTCATCACCGAATTCAGTAACCGTCCCTCAAGAATATATAGCCGATTCGACTCCCTTGCCCAGCCCTGATCCGTCCAAGCAGCGAAAGTCATCCAAGAAAGCCAGAAAGGCCGACCTCAGCGGTTCAGAGCCTACGCAGACGGCGACACCTCCGCCCACTGGACGTAGGGGAGAGCGGAAGCTCACTGACAAGCTCACGATGCAAAATGATCAGAGCTTCGGTCAGCCTGACTTCACCGGCGCCTCTCAGCAGCAACATGATATTGCCGCTCTGATGGCCGCCTCTGGTGACATGTTTGGATATCCCATGCCAACGCCTGGCACTGCCGGCTTCTGGGACCCTTCAATGGGCATGGACTTTGACTTTAGTGCTTCTCCTTCTAATGTCTTCCAGACAACTCCTGTTCAGGGACACCGCCATACAGGATCTTTTGACTGGAATAACGACATACCACTATTCCAGGATCCAGCTGCATCTTTCGCTTCGAACCCAGAGCCCATTCAGTCAGCTCGACGTGACCGCACTATTGCCCCGAAACCACTCGGGCCAACATCAGCAACGACGGCGGCAAGTGCTGCCATGTCTGCAGCCCTGTCCGCACCCATAGACGACCCCTTTGGAATGTCACAACAAGCGAATGGAGTGAATCCCGGACTGCTCTTTGGGTCTACGCAGAACCCCATGTTGGATAGCGCTGCTCTTATCCCTGTGACACAAGCTGGCTCGGCCGAAGCTACCATCTTCCAGTCGAGGTCGAGAACACCTCTGGGAGAGGATCTTCGGCGATCAGCCAGTGTGAAGGAACTCAGAGCCACCAAGGCTCCCGATCGTGCACTTGCTCCCTCTCCCGTCAAGTCTAACTCCCGCCCAGGGATGGGTCGAAGCGTCAGCGAAAATCGAGGCAAGAGAAATCAACCTCAGACCCAGAACCGACCAGTCCTGCCCAAGCTGGCACCCGCGGTTCGACCAGTTTCACAGGCCAGCAATGGATCGAACAGTGACAATGGACGACCCATAGCACGGCCGACCGGAAGGCTATCTCCCATGAAGAGTCAACATCGTCTATCGGGTCTGGCCTCTATACCCGAGGCACCACTGCAGCCACCGCGAACTCGAACTTCTGTCCGGTTCACGATCGACTCGAGAGGCAGAGCCCGTGCTGAAACAACTGTCGTACACAATGAATGTGACTGGGATGGAAGCTTCAGCCACCGAAGGACGTCCCGAGATAGGAGTCGAACAGGCGAATTGGGATTCTCCGAAGATGAAGACTCATCTTCTGACGATGAGCCCATTATCATCCCCAGCAGGACCAGTTCCTTCAACGCCTCGTTTGCTCTCCCGGACCCCCTGAAGCCTGTTGGCTCCATCTTCCACTCCTCCAGACGCAGTGTCAGCGATAGGAGCACCAGTAGTATCGGTGCTCACGATGGCATGGGAGGGTCGCAACACGATGGAGAGAGCGAGACTGAGACTTTCATGCATGAGCGCCGCGAAAAGGTCGGGGATGCCACGAGCGAGCTGCGCAAGGTCATGGAAGACCGCAAGAAGCGGTCAAATCAGATGGGAGGAGCGGGACAGCACCGGTACTTACAAACCAACAACTTGGGCCCCTTCCGGGGCGATACCATCTCGCCGTCAACCCTCACCGACTCCAGCCTCGTGACAGACAGACAGGATATCCGGTGTGTCTGTAGCAGAAAGGGGGCTGACGGGGGAGACGGCTTTATGATTCAGTGGTGAGTGGCTTCCAGCCAGCTTGGTGGCGGGCCGAGACAGAGACATGGTAGAGTTTGGGCTGACCTTGGAACCAGCGAGTCGTGTGAGATGTGGCTGCACGGCAAGTGTATCAATATGAATTCGCGGACACGACCGAGGGTTTACATCTGCGCATTTTGCGCAAACACGCCAAACATGCGTGGAGGGCGACTGCGAGACACGGGGCGAGGAAGCATGCTGGGCGTCGGGGCCGTGCCGTCACCTTTGGCAAACAAATCATTCAGGGCGTTTCGATAAGGATTGGGTTGATGAGCATTTCTGAGGGAGTAGACAATGGGAGGAGTCCTCGGGGTGGGTCTGATTTGAATACACATGCATCTGGTTTTATGAGACTGTCATACTCAGTTCGAGTGGTGTGCCGTGATTCTCTTGCCTTTGACACGAGCAAGGTCGGTGAGCTATTGTCTTGTGAGGATGACGTACATGGGTGTCACGGTAGACGAGGGCTAAAGCCTCATGTGTTGGAGGAGTCTTGAGCATGAGGCTGTGATGGATGGAGGAATGCCACGCATCAGATGCTGAAGGGGTTGATAAAAGAACGCTTATGCTTATGCTTGCTTGTGCAGACACAACAGCCCTGCAAGGCATAAGCATAGATGAAGAGCTCAAGACAGCCTCCTCTCCGAGCAAGTGCCCAAAATGACCTTGGTCTTGACTCTTGTTGGCCAATACCGTTGCCGCCCACTTTGGCTCTGCTCTGCCGTCGAGGGCCGAGCCGGCCACTGAGCGAAGCGCCGGCCGCCGGAGCTCCAATCTCGGCATGATGGGGTTGAGGGGCGGGGCAGCATCGGCTGGAACTCAGAAAACGGATTCCCAAAAGCCGACCTAACCACTCTCTTCCCTGTCTATTTCGACTCTATTCCTACCAATTCAAAGGTTATAAACCGTGCGAGTGAGGAAACAATGACTGAAAACAATATTGTCGTGCTCGCTGGCGACTACTGTGGTCCTGAGGTGTGTTGGCAAGTTCAACCTTTAGGAGCATCTCATGGGTGGTGTAAGTGTTGCATTGTTTAGCCCACGTGCAGCTGCACCCTCCTACAGCTTACCTTTGCTGACCTGTCTTCTTCTTCACAGTGCTCTATCGATGCAAACGGCAGCCCCCTCATAGGTGAGACCCTCGCCGCCGAGGCCGTCCTCCTCGGCTCCATCGGCGGTCCGGGATGGGGCACCGGCGACGTCCCGCCCTGAGCGGGGCCTCCTCAAGCTCCGCAAGGAGATGGGTACCTATGGTAGCATGCGACCCTGCTTCTTCGCCTCGGACTCGCTCGTCGCCCCCCAAGGCCGAGGTGTGCCGCGGCACCGGCTTTGTCATTGTGCGCGAGCTCACCGGCGGTATCTACTTTGGAGAGCGCAAACCGGCTCTGGTTCTGCCTGGAACACTGAGCCTTACTCCCACGCCGAGGTGGAGCGCTTCACCCATCTGGCTGGTTTTCTTACCCGCGGTCGCGGTGACAAGAAGCTGTGGTCTCTGGATAATGCCAACGTGCTTGCCACGAGCCGATTCTGGCGCAAGGTCATGACCGAGACGTTTGAGAAGGAGTTCCCCGACCTTAAGGTCGAGCACCAGCTCATTAACAGCGCGGTCATGATCATGGTCAAGAACCCTACTGGTCTTAACGGTGTTGTTGTGACGAGCACCCTGTTTGGTGACATTATCAGCGACGCGGCCAGAGTCATCCCCGATAGCATTGGTCTCCTGCCCAGTGCCAGCTTGAGCGGTATTCCTGATGGCAACAGAAAGAGTAACGATATCTATGAGCCCATCCACGGTATGTATTCTTTCCCAGTGTTCCAATACTTGCTAGCTGACTTTGATTTACAAGTTCTGCCCCTGGTATCTCGGGCAAGGGCATCGTCAACCCCATCGGCACGATCCTGTCCGTGGCCATGCTTCTCTGATACTCTCTCAACCTCCCTGAGGAGGCTGTGGGTGCCGCCCTGGAGTCTCCGAACCAAGGAACTGGGTGGTGGCGCCAACACCAAGGAGCTCGGTGAGGCTGTCATCAATGAGGTTATATGGATCCCCAAGGCATAAGGGTTGAAAGAGGGGGGAAATGTTATGCGAGTTGACAGTTCTGGCTAGAAAGGAGGAGAAAACCGCAGGCTAAAAACGCATTTGCAGGGTAGTATGATGACCATTTTGGAACATGAAATAGTAAAATAATCAATGATAAAAGGAGATATCCCGTGGGATGCTTCATTTTGCGAAGAAATATTCAATCTAATACCGGGTATCACGTCCATAGTATTTTGAAATGAACATTTTTATGTAGACTGTGCTCGTCGTACTGCCCAGTCGATGGTGGTCATGGCTGGTGTGCTTCCAGTTAACCTAGACCTGGAACTGAAGCTCTCTTAGTTGAACAATCCTTGTAGGATGTCGGCTTGCTCTTGAAATGAGGCCAGTGTCTTGAAATTTGGGCAACGTGCATACGGGCCGTGATGTAAGCCCGGGGACGTACGTTAAGCTGAGGATGCAGTATCTCAACTGCCGGTGTGAGACATCTACTTGACTTACACAATGAGCAGAATTTGCCTCCTCACGCAACCCATTCTCTTCAGCCGCATATTAGAGTCCTTCTAAGCTGGGCTTGGGTTACAATTTCAACTCTAGACATGCACTTAAAGTAGAGTTGATGGATAATTCCGAGGATGGACACCGAGAACAATTCTATCTAGTCGAGACTCAAACCTAAACCCAATTGCCTTTTTTGCTTCCGGAGACATGGAGGAAATATCACGACCCGGAGCCCCTCTTCCCAATAGACAGGGTTTTTGACGGTCAACTGTGGATTTCTTGTCACATCATGGCATGTCCCGTGCCAACAGGCATCAAGGATATGGCCCTTGGCAAATGACAACTGCGAAGAAAGAGAAAAAGAGGTCGATCAAGAGGACGGTCCAACGCGGGGGACAGATGCAACAGCGTGGAGAATGCAGGTTGAACGGGCGTTGATCCCGATTCTTCCAACGACAAGACGTTGTATTCCTGCCTGTCAGACTGGATATGCGGGAATCACGAGTTGTCCACGCCGTGGCATGAGGGGAAGGCCTGGCAGTAAACTCATGCCGTGGAAAAAAGCATGCCACTTTTTCTCTTCGCCGCGATTGACTTTTTTTCGGTTTGCGAGTTTGAAAAAGATGACTGCTGCCTCTGTCGGGGTTGGTTACAATGCAGACAAACGTGCATTAGGGCTCCATCTGTCTGCTTGCTCCCCCGGCGGATCAATATGCCTGATGCTCTTCTTCTTGTTCTTCCTGCTTCCGGAGGAGGGGGCCGTACGTC
This sequence comes from Fusarium vanettenii 77-13-4, assembly GCF_000151355.1. Classification (NCBI taxonomy): domain Eukaryota; kingdom Fungi; phylum Ascomycota; class Sordariomycetes; order Hypocreales; family Nectriaceae; genus Fusarium; species Fusarium vanettenii. The sequence goes on along the minus strand of NW_003315879.1, from coordinate 3,028,932 downwards.
TTATCACGCGGGCTCTGCGTTGGTCAGAATCTGGGCTCTGCTTCTGGGAAGGGAAGTTGCCGACGCTGATCTGCAAAGACTGGGGTTCTAGGTCTTGCGAGGGGATGCAGGTCTAGAAAGGGCTGCAGGTTTTAGAAGATGCCTTGTTCCTGCTCGTCTCGGCAATGGGAATTGGGTGGGAGGTAAAAGCTTGGCCGGTGATGGAGGTATGGGAATCGGGCTCGCCTTTTTTTCGTACAGTAGGGAATGGGGATGGCGATACGAGAAAAGAGGGGGTTGAAGGGGAGAGAAGATCAAGAGTCATGACGTTGAGACTAGCGGAGAATAAGCTTGAATCCAGTGTCAGTAGGTACATCGTACATCCATCGCGGCTGATGTCGTTTGAAGTGAGAGCGAGGAGGTTGACCGGGATTGCCATGATTGGTGGAGCCTTCGGTGGCCGCAGAAGAGGAGTCATGATATGGACAGGCCGGCATTGCACTGACTTGCAACACTTCTGCATGTCGCTGGGACGGGAGAGGAGAAGTCAATTCCTCTGGTAGTTAGTTTATCGTGTGTTGCTTTGTGCGTTGTGCCGTGTCGTGATGGCTGCAAGCGGGCAGCTTCAACATTAGCCAGCTCAGCTCAGGTGGACATCAGTTGAGGTTCCCGTCCTCCACACTCTGAGCTGTCCAAGCAGCTGTAGCTGGCTGTCTGTGCCCTGCTCCCGCTGTAAGGTACTGGCTGTGCCTGGCTCAGGTTCGCAAAAGAAAAGGGCGGACACGCAGTGCAGCTCGAGGCCAGCCAATCGAAGCGGCGACGCCATGCGCCGAGGAGGGCAGCTCTCTCTGCGTTAGCTGTATCCTCTCGGCCAAGTTGCACACCCACACGTGTTGGCCGTGTTTGCGTGCTTTATCGTTGGAGGCGATGGAAGCGAAGCAAAGCAAAAGTAAAGCTCAGCTCAGCTCCATCATGCCTGATGATGGCAAGCGTCGTTTGCTTTCCCTCTTGGCTCTCGGATAGGACGGAAACGACGGTGCAGGTTTCTGACTGCTTCGATTCGATTGGGAGGTGGGCATCCATCGGGATTATCCTTTTTCGAATTGCATCGCATCTGCTCAAGCCCTGCATCCATGAATTGACCCCCTGGTCTTTGGGGTGAGAAAGTTGTGACTCGCTCGTGATGTTGCGAGGTGTAGGTGTGGCTGGGATGGATCCCCCATGTGAAGAAAAGAGGTGTGGATGTGGCTGGCGCTGAGCGACAGTACCTTTAGAAGCAACCACACCACCTATTCACGATACGAAGTTGATTATCTTGATGGCTCTTGTCTTTCATGTCATGGGAGCTCTTTTAGGATTGCTGCTGGGGAACCGAAAAAGAGGCTGTTTCGTATTGTGAATAATTTCTCAATATCATTAATTTACCCATCCCAAGTTGCGGCCTTTCTCTTGTTATCCCCGACCCTCAGATCAACTCTCTAGCCCGTCTGATGTCATGTTGGTCTCATCCTCATGGAAGCCTTTTTTTCCCTTGCAGGACGAGTTTTTTCCTCTTCTGCCTTTTTTCTGCACCTCACCCTCCATCCCGTAAGCGTACATGGCGTCGTGCAACCCAAGAAGCACATGCGGGCTGAGCAGAGCAGGTATTTTCCTGTATGTACCAACAGTGAGAGCGGCTTGGCCCCGTCGAGGTTGGATTATGGCTTGAGGGCACGGCTGAGCTTTGTGTCTTTCAGACGCTGACTGACTGCAGAATGCCGAATATCGTATATTCGAGTTACATGAATAGTGAGATGATGGCGAGGCAACAGGGTGGTTTCTTACTCTCTCACTTACACTGAGGCGTTTCCCTTCACGATACCTCCCTGGCTACCTTATTTGATTGTGGCGCTTTGGTTCTTCAGGCCCCATCTCAACCCGTTTGCTCTAAAACTCAATCCTCCGATGTTGAGAGCTACACCAGCGCTAGTACCGTCCAGGGCAGCATTCTCTCGTATTCAACGCCCTCCTCCTACACACCATCATCGTCAGGGCGCGTCCGAAGCAACCATCTCGGTCGGTATCTTAGCCGCAGAGCATCACAGCATTGGCCCTTGCCTCCTCCGCTCTGCCATGATGCGCTAAGCCCACGGAACCGATGCGCTAGAGCCGCTTGGTTGAGACAGACGGTTCGCTTCTTGGCTTTGGGTGCGCGCACGTTTAACCTCGCCGATCTGGTGAGAGAGGCGACGGATCTTCTCGACACACCCGCGCATCACATCACTTCAAGCAATGTCTCCTGCACGGCAATCACTCACTCTCTAACCCCCGGCCCCTCGCTTTGTTCTCGCGCTCTCGGTCGTGCGAGATGAGCCGCCCTGACGCCGTAGATCCCGGGGCAGCGAGGGAGAGACAAAAACAGGCTTCGGCAAAGGACAACGCGTGGTGGCTTGCTGCAGGTTGACGCTGTGGTAGGGCAGATGAGGCTGCTCCTTGGCTGATACCTCGACCTCGTCCTCGTCAGACTGTCGATTGGCCCGCGACCAACCGACATCGCGTAATGGTTGTCGTTCGCCCAGGCAGGTCCAGCTCGACCGACGAATATGCCGTGCTCGTCTACAGGACGCGTGCATCCGACTCCCCGTCGTCGCCGCTGCTGACATTTTGAGTTTCAGAACACATGGCCGCCCGGCCCAAGGCCAGGGCAGAGCATGGCGAGGCCGGTTCACCTCGACCTCACCTTGAAACCCATTCATGGTGGTTGGTAGAAAGCCAGAATATCTCGGAATTGCCATAGATGCCCGGAACTATCGTCTCCCACAGAGTGCAATCCCACACTCCCGGACCCGGAAACCTGGGCTGGTACAACAGCCGCATGTCAGAGTAGCCATGAACAGGGCTTGTATCACGATCAGTGAGGGGGCCTCTCTCGGCCGGTCGTGCCCGTCGACCCATCTCCGCAGGCACAGCGCAGTCGAGAGAGAGAGAGCCAAGTCCCGACCGCTCTCACCATCGGCCCATAGACCCGTCCGCCAAGTCTCATCGACCACTCCCACAACAACATGGCAACGGGGATCAACACCCAAAAACCCCCGTTCCTAGTCTTGGTTCCGCATGTCGGGGGCCGCTTGGGGGAGAGGACCCACCCCTCCGAAACCATGGCTCTCTTTGGGCTCGCCCTCCTGGGGACCTGGGCGTCGTCCATCGAGGCAATCGTCGATTGGCGACAGATGGGGTGACGATCTTGACTAACCCACCCGAGCAAGGTGCCTTCGGCATGAGGAAAAGCCTCCTCGAGACAAGAGAGGCTCATCCACGCCGTGCACCTGCGGTACCTACAGCACAGGCACAAGCACAGTCAGCACCTTGCTATCCACTTTGACTGCTCGTCTGCCCTCTCCGCTTGCTCCCTCGACTTGCTCCTGCTGTCACGGCAAGCAAGTTTATGCGTCTTCCTTGTGTCATGGCTTGGTTGGCGCCAAGTCCTCCGTCCACGTAGCTCGGCTGGGTTCCTGTGGCTTCACACCGGCCTGCCCTGGCATGGGGCTTCACGTCTTGTTGGCTGCTCGTGGGGAGCAATTGGTGATGGCGTTGACCTTTGGGATGCATCCCAACTCCCACGGGACGACCAGACCTGGTCTGTCAGGCCGACTCGCAGGCCACATCACTAACAAACCGCTCAATACATCTCAGTCTCGCATGTCAGTACATGAGGTACCTCGACACTAGTTGCCTCTCGGCAAAGCGAGGTAAAACACTCGTCGATGTTTGGTCGAGCCCGCAGTCCAAGCCCTAGTCGCTTCGTTTCCGCCTTTCTCATTCATCCCCGGTCCGTTTTACCTTTCCACATAACCACTGTTCCTGGAGACCGACGTCAGAAATCACCAATGACTCCCGAGTTGAGCCCGAGAGTTGCAGCGCAGTGCCCTGTTCCGCCCTATCTGACTTGTGTGATGGTGGTTCGTGTTGGAGGAGGAGCACATGGCAAACTCGCTCGTATCTGACTGTGCCCATGGTTCCTCATGCCGTTTCCCGTCTCAGTGGTTCCCCAGACGGAGCGTTAGGCTGATCCAGTCATCAACTGAGCAGACGCGTCCTTCTACTGGCCCGGGTCTGGGTTTGCTTCGCCTTGTATCACCTGAGCTGATAGGCAGCCTTGTCGACGCCTGGATGCCACAGGATCTTTTGTTGAGCTTCGAGCAAGGCCGACATATCGGCCCTGCTATTGCAGATCTACCTGTCCAGGATGGAGCTCCCAGAACCTTGCCAAAGCGAGCTCTCAGGCGTCTTGGCCATGTCCGAGAGGGACTCGCCGACCTCGTGCATGATGTTGACATCACGTCTTGGGCCAGCTCTGACTGGGATCACCGTGAGCTCTAATGCCTCGTCCGGCCGGTCCTTAGTTCTCCCCGTCCTTGCTACCGATGCACCCTCCCTGCACAAAGCTCTTGCTCCAGTGAGCTCCAGCCACATCCTCCAGTCTGTTCGAATAGGGTTGGACTGATGATGTCCGTATCACGTCTTGGCAAAGGCCACCCCCCTCCCTCGTCGTCGATTCTCGTCTCTTCGCAGCAAGAGTCAGTCTAATGCAACCCGAGGTGGAGTTGGAACGACAAAGTCTGTTGGAACTAGCCTGCAAAGTTGTCATGGCAGCATGGCCACTTCGGGCTGGCCTCTCTGTCTCCTCCTCCCCGAGGCCTGGCCACCCAAGCATCACGATACAGATATAAGCGTGGCCCTCAACCTTCTTTGGCTTTACTTTCTCTCTTGCATTATCTCCAGCTTCTCATCAGCGGCCATCCCGATACAGGCCTCGAGTTCCTTTGAGTAACCAACTCGTTCAGGTTACTTAATACCTTCGCTCAACCACTACACTATCGCTTGTTGACCCCTAGCACTCGTTCTTAACACCCTCGTTGAAACCAAAGCCCTCCTACAACTTTCGCTATGAAGTTTGGCGCTGCCCTCCTGGTCTTGGCCACCACGGCCCTGGCCCAGAACATCCGAAGAGGAGACTATGGTGAGGACGACTACAGCAACGGAGGAGACGAATACGGAAGCGGCGGAGAGGAGTACGGTGACAGTGGAGATGATGGATATGGCGACAAGGGCGGTGATGAGGGTGGTGACTACGGCTATGGTGGTGACTACGGCGTGACCAAGACCGCTGTGACCTACACCACCGTGACTACCTGCCCCGTCACCTACACTCATACCAAGGAGGGAACGTAAGTGATCTAATCTCTCTGATACTTTGGCTCAGTCAACTCACAACATACAGCACCTACTGCGTGACTGAGCTCACCACCTCGACCATTGTCGTGACTGAGACCAAGGACGTCCACGTGACAGTCAAGCAGCCCGATGTCACCAAGGAGTACACTGATGTCCAATATGCCACGCGAACAACTGTGTGCCCCGTCACCGTGACCGAGACGGTCGGCGGCGAGGTCATCACCAAGGTCTACACCACCACCAGCCTCATCCAGGAAGTCGTCAAGACCACCGAGTACGAGAAGGTTAAGCAGCCCGACGTCACCAAGCACGAGACTGAGGTTGAGTACACCACCCGAACCACAGTTTGCCCCGTGACCATCACCAAGACCATTGCTGGTGAGGTTGTCACTGAGGTCTACACGACAACCAGCGTCATTGAGGAGGTTGTCAAGAGCACCGACTACGAGCACGTCAAGCAACCCGATGTTACCAAGCACGAGACTGAAGTCGAGTACACGACCCGCACAACCGTCTGCCCTGTGACGATTACTAAGACTATCGCCGGCGAGGTTGTTACCGAGGTCTACACCACTACCAGTGTCATTGAGGAGGTTGTCAAGAGCACCGACTACGAGCACGTCAAGCAGCCCGATATCACCAAGTACGAGACCGACGTTGAGTACACTACCCGCACCACTGTCTGCCCCGTGACCATCACCAAGACCATTGCTGGAGAGGTTGTCGTTGAGACATACACCACCACCAGCGTGATCGAGGAGAAGGTGCAGACCACTGAGTACGAGCACGTCAAGCAGCCTGATGTGACCAAGTATGCCACGGATGTCATCTACTACACCAAGACCAGCCTCTGCCCCGTGACCCTCACCAAGACGATCGAGGGCGAGGTCATCACCGAGGTCTACACTTCGACCGACTACATTGTCGAAAAGGTTGAGACCACCATCTACGACCAGGTCAAGAAGCCCGACGTGACCAAGAACGAGCACGTTGTTGTCTACAACACCAAGTACAGCCTCTGCCCCATCACCGTCACCAAGACCGTTGAGGGTGAGGTCGTCACCAACGTCTACACCTCGACCTCTGTCATCGTCGAGAAGGTTGAGACCACCATCCCTGCCTACGAGACCATTGTCAAGACTGTCGGCCAGGGCGAGGTTGTCACCCAGTACTCCAAGATTGTCTACACCGTCGGTGGCGGCACCGTCTACGAGACTGTCGCTCCTCAGCCCACTACCGTCCAGCTCCCCGAGACTGAGGTTGTTACTCAGCCCGAGGTTACCGTCCCTGCTACTCCAACTGAGGCCCCCGTCGAGGTCCCTACTGGCGCTGCTGCCGCCAACAAGGCCCCTGCCCTTGCCTTCATGGCTGGTGTCGTTGGTGCCATTGCTCTCTTCTAAATGCAGCACGATTGGACTCTTTTAAAAAAAAACACCTCCCAGGTTTTCTTTTTCTACTCCCCTTCGCTTCTCTTCTCTGAAACTCATTGGGATAAAACGGCTGTCCGGGATAAAAAAGAGGGACACGACTTTTAATTATCACGGCGTTGGCCAACATACGAGATGCCTAGCCAGGCAAAACGACATTACGCTCCTTTTGACGACTATTTGGGATTGGGACAAAGCGTCCGGCTCCTGTTCCCAGGATGCTTGGATATTACGCATGTGTATGACAGGGTAGAATGGGAGGGCGGTTTCCTTTTTTCTCTTCTCTTTTTTCTTCTAATTCTATTTCTTTCATGTCTTTTTCCCCCGTTTTAATATTCTACAGTGAAATCACCTCTTTTTGGGGTGATGGAGGAGGTCTTTATACTGCTGTTCCCTGCCGCAAGGTGAGGAACGGATTTTTTTTCTTTTCTTCTCTTCTATTACCCATTCTTAATTTCTATTGTATATATTTGATGCTTATTTGTCTGAGAGAGAGATTGGTGACGACGAGGGAGGGATGAGAAGGGATTAGGATAGTCAATCTGGACATTGGTTGTTTGGAAAAGCTTGTTGAATGTCTGTCTGTGCACGCGTGAAAAGCCTCGTCATTAAAAACGGTGACGCCGTGAAAATGTGATAAGCTTAAAGATATTTATAACCCATTTGCAAGCCATGTTTGTTGTTTTTTGCTCGTGCGATGGAGATGCCGGTGATCAGACCAAGGCTTGCAGTAGCTTCGGCGGCTGCTTCGGAGGAGGCTGAAAATGGTGAAACGAAAGAGGGCGTGTCCTTGGTTGTAAGCGAGAGAGAAGCTTTTGAGTTGGAATGTTGAGATACTTTGATTGCAGTGGTTTAATTAGCCACGCTCGTGTTGATGCATGGTGACGAGAGAAACTGCAGCCGTGAAGATGACCAGTCAAGCACGTGTATCCAACATGTGCACTTGGTAAACACTCGGGGTCAGTTGATGCAAGGTCGAATGCCTCTTTTGAAGCTGAAAGTCTAGCAATCTGATTAAAGTAAAACAAATGGCATTGTTAAAGCAAAACTTTTGGAATATCCCGCTAAGATCCATCAAGATTGGTCGTTAAACATCATAATTGTATCCCCTTCCCTCCGCCGCCCCTCGAATCCTCCTCTTGCCTTGCTCTGGTCAAAACACACGCTCAATATCCCAAACCATAATTCTGGCAGGCACCCCTTCAACTTGCTCATGAAACCAGTCAGCCAGTGCGGTGACGCTTTTGAAAAGGCTGTCCCATGCCCCCATTGCCCCTGAGATATACAGGGACACCTTGAGCGGGATGACGGTAGTTGACTTGACGTATGGCCTCGGGTGGGAGCTGGTTAACCACCTGGGGATTGGGCCATTGAGGATCAAAGCCGCCTGCGTATATTGGTACGGGCATGCCTTGGCCCTGGATCGGCCGCGTATGGGGGATGCCTTGGCCGGCTGGAAAGCGTGATGGTGTTTGGGGGATGCCTTGACCTCCTGGAAAGGGGTATGAGGGTGCTTGTTGAGGCGCGGCTCTCGCACCCGATGGAGCTCTGGTTCGTTTAGCACAAGTTTTCAATACAGCACAAGACGTCTAGAGTCTTACCTGGAAGCCTCATGAGTGCCGGCAGGAATGCCACCCATGTTTGACACAGCGACAAGGGACGAGGGCTTGTCGGGCCTGTAGACGATAGCAAAGTATCTGGTCCCTTTCTTGACATTGCAGAATTTTGCTCCGTACTTCATCGACTCGCCGGCGCGAGATTTCCCCCTGACACTTACTACTGCACAGCAGGCTTCTGCTTGTGCAGTCTGTGTGGCTCTTCCCTGAGAGCTGTGCACTTGAGAGGGGCAGACAGAATCACTCTCGTCCACTATCAGTAAAAGTTAGCACGTTGCTGGATGATACGATAGAATCCAGAGCCTCGGTTTCTTACTGTCTTTGGCAAGTAATTTGTCCTTGAGGCTCGAGCAGGTTGAAGCATCATGAAGAGCAACCTCAAAGGAAAGATCGCCTATGGAGCTCTTCAAGAACTCCCAGGTGACGACTATAGCAGATTCCCTGTCTATTGTCTTGAGTGTGAGAGTGGAATGAAGGTGAGCATACTCTGTCAGTCTCTGCTCGGCCAGCACCAACTGCTGCTCTTTCTGCCCGACACTGGCCTGTACATCGTGGTTTGCAAAAGAACTGTCCCCCAATTGTTCCACAATGTCCCTAAATAGCAGCTTACAAGCATGCAAGGAGGTGTAGGTCTCGGACACATCTTCCAGGAAGGCGAACCCGCCCATGACGGTGGCTCGATGGAGCCATCTCTCATGTACTTTGACTAGCCCGCCGTCCTTCTCTTGGAAGAACGCTCGCAACGAGAGACAGCCGGCCTTTACAAACTCGAGCTTCGAGGAGCTAGTGTGCGGGCATGCTCTCAAGCATGCTCGCAACATCCTCTCCATTTGTTGGGCGAATTGATCTCCCGGAATCGTAACGGTAGCAGCGGACCGAAATCGACCTCGCTGCCCACTCTTCGCGGTATGGATAAGTCCATACGATGCCAAAGTATCCCAGTACTCGACTGCCAGCTGGAACCCCTGCCGGCCGAGGCTCGCGATCATCGTATCGAGCCCAGGATTCTAGGAACGCATCAACTAGCTGATTGTGCAATGTAAGGGGACGTATCATACCTCTTCTCTCTCCCTCGGAGAGTAGTACCATCTGGACGCATCCGAAAGGAGGTGTTGGGCGAGCTTGTCGGCAGTACCAGGTAATAAACCGACACCGAGCATGGAAACCTCTGCCCATTGGGGATCTGAAGAGTTGAGGATGTCTGAGAGTTCACCCACGAGGTCAGGCCGTTCAACCAGCGCCGCTTGCCAGATTGCGAGGATAGCACGACCCTCCTCTTCGGCTGAGCCCAGAGTTCTTCGATCTCGATTTGTGGTGCCATTCTCGAAGTTGTAGCCGTACTTGAGGGGCCTGCCCGTCATGCTCGCCGAGCAAGAGCGCGTAGATCTGCGCATGAGCAGACCCTTGAGGTAGAGGCTACCTCTGTGCTTGGGGTCCATGATGATCTCACCATATTTGGTCTTCAGGACACTGTCCTTGTCGAGTTTCTGAAGAGCGAGGACGGTGGTGCACCAGGACTCGAATTCTTCACGCTTCACGGCGCTCCGTCTGACAATCTCGCCTCGCTCGTTCTTGGCTTTCTTGATCTCGCCAATAACGAACCTGACATCAGTCCTATAATTTGGGAAAAAGGGAGCTAGACTACCTTGCGGGTGTTTGTCCTTGCTACGCGCATTTGTGAGACGAGTCAGATTTGCGACTAGTTTACCCTGGGTGGTAAACCCAAAGCACCAGCTAAAGCTACCGGATGTGCAGCGGACGGAATGATTCTGCTCTCCGCGCTGCAGGACCAGCAAGGCGAGCTTGAGGCCCTCACCGTGAAAGCCCGCAAGGTCCTGGTTGGCGGCCTTGGTGGTGCCGCCCATGTCGAGGTGATAGGGCTCCAGCCTAGAATCGCAGTTGGTGATCTCGACTGTGCCCTTTCCGTTGTGGCCCCTGAATATGATGTAGCCGAGGCACTTGGACCCGGTGCTGCGTCCGTACGCCTTGTAGATGATTTCGGTATTGTTCCGTTCTTCGACGATGTATATCTCTGTCTTGTGCGAGACAATCATTGCGTCTCTCCTGTTGAATCAAAAGAAGGAGGTTCATGTAAGACTTAATGTTCCACATAAAGACATGAGGAAGAAGGGTTTCATACCAGTTCTGGTATAACTCCCGAAAGCCTTCAGGCCCGGTCAATGAAGAGTAACTCGCCTTCAGAAGAAGGTTCAAGGTATACTTTTTTTCAATGCTATCAAGAGTCTTTCTTTCTTCGAAAGTGTAGTCCTCGACTTCAACATTCGTCCTTCGGGGAGCGTTGGGTAGTGGTTGGCGACTCATGGTGGTTGATAGAAGCAGTTGTTTCCGCGATACAATAACAAAAGAAGCAGTCGTTTTTAAGATACAAGAAATTTTTGAATTCAAGACACGGAAGACATGAAGATGAAAAGACCAGAAGGGAAAAAAAAATGTCGGTCAAGGTCAAGCAGACATGGCAAGTTGCTGGCGAACGGACAAGAGCAAACAACCCTCAGTGGCGGGGACATGCATCATGGGCGTTTGCACTTTGCAGTAACATGGAGTACCTGACCTGGCTAGCCCTCTCCCTCCTTTTGCGGGTATCTCTGTTGCACTTTTACACCTATTCCCAGCTGGCGATCCTTAGACAGTCATTTGCACAACTTCCGATTGACCACCTACTTACCCGTCCACATGACCATACATGATCATAAAGGGGCTCAACGGATGTGTGAATAATTACTCGTCATTTTTCTCAAAGCCACCTAATTGGTTTAGATGATCCAAATGGTACCTGTTCAATGAAAAGGTACATGTCTTCTCAACATCGTTTCAAAGTACCTTTAGCCTCAAGTTGTTTGGCCTCCCTGTATCACATCCAAACGAAACACCCTTGTCGATGCTGTCTCCAACCAAGAGCATACATATCCAAACTACCATCCTAGCCGCAACTTCAGCCTCACCACCATTTCAATTACCTCCACCCTCAGAGATGAGACGATCGTGACAGCTTCTGGCCACAAAGTGAATCATCTGCAGGGTCTCGGCAAACATTCCCTTGAAGATGCGCTTCCCCAGCACCTTTTTGAGGTTCTTAGGCGCCCAGCGTCGACACTCGTTTCCCATGACGAGGATACGGTCACTTCGGGCTGAGAACCCAACAACAGCATCATGGTAAAAGGCCTCGACGTTCTCCGGTGTCGGATAGCTCTTCCCGTACACGGGCCAGGGGATCTGTTCTTCTAGAGCCTGCAGTCTGTGAGTGTCACTTTCAAGCAAACGGGAAGTCGGGATACTCACTTTTCCTGTGACGCGCCCGTTGTCCTCAAGGGAATCCCACTTCTTGTCGTAGCGATGCCAGAACCCCATGGGATAGACTCGGCTGTTTGCACCCGCAGGCCCCTCATCCTCTGAGCTGTCATCATCGTCGTCGTCAGATGCACTCTCGCCTTCAGAGTCTGAAGGGATGTAGATGGTCGCAGCGGTGCTGCTCATGGAACGACCAATGGTGACATCACGGTCGGGAGTGTCGTCCCGAGTGGACGGGAGACTAGTTGGGGGAGTCAGGGGTTCAGCTCTGGCCCATGGATGTGACAGGCCTCCCAACTGATTGCCGTATCCAGCGGTGGGCTCCCAGAAGCGAACAGCTGGGTGAGGAGGCAGAGGTGCAGTAGGAGGGATACGGGCCTGTCCAACACGGATTTGTTGAGGCCGGATAGCTGGAGTGTAGGCCGGCGAAATGTAGTCGTTGACAACTGGTGGCCGAGCAGCTGGACTACGAACGGATGCAGCACGGCGAGCTGTGGCCGGGCGAGGGCTGGGGGCATACGCTGCCGACGGCTCACCGGCTGGGCCCCGGGTAGAGGAAGTGAAACGAACACGCGGTGTGCGTGCAGCCGGAATATGAGCAGTCGGAACCCGGGTTGTTCGGTTGCGAGGAGGCGCATCCGGTACCTCAGGCCTGGCAACTGGAGCATTCTCAGGGAGTCTGGTGCGAGTTCTGGCTGGCTGATCCTGGGTACCTCCCTGTCCCTACATGTCGTTAGTTGGAAAGTATCACACAAAGTCAACCGTTTACACACCTCAGAATCATCCAGAGCTATCATGAGCTTTCTCTGAGCCTTCTCCAACTCGGGAGCAAGGTGATTCTCCAAATGCTTATGGCAGAGACGCAACTCCACAGCCTGCTCGAGGAGGGGAGAGGTGATCTGCTCCGCGAGAGACAGCTCATTGAGCTGTTCCATGAGGAGAAGATGTCTGAGATGCTTCCCCTGGCTGATCGGATTGTTGCAGTATCGACGGGACTTGGTCCAACCAATGCACTTGTTGCCTTCACGGTAGGTGTGGGGGAACAGGAACTTGGAGTCCACGTACTGACTCTGCGACGGCATCCTGGCGGTGCTGGCGGTGAGCCTGGGTGATGAAGGCGATGCTCAACAAGGTGACGGAATGAGATGGAAGATATTCTCTTTGGCAGGAAGGAGAGAAACCTGAAGAAGGTTGAGTTCAAAACAAAAAAGAGCCATCTTATACTTTTCCCAGCTCTGGGGAGAGACTGAGGTTTCTTTCAGCCGCTGGGCTATCAAGAACTGACATAGCATCATGCAGGTTTGAAGCTCGTTTTCAGTTCTGCCTGTGCCGAATGTTCTCATTCAGAACTGGCCCTGAGATCGGACAAAGAACCTACCGTACTAAAATGATTGTGGCTGCATTTGCAGAGTTGGTGTATTCAGGCTAGGGGTGCGGTTTAGGGGCTTGACTTAGGCAATATGATATGTGAGAGACCTCAGCACTACCGAGAGAAGGGGCAAATAGGTATTCAGACAAAGGACATGGCAATGGGGACAGAGCTTTTCTCCTGACTGGTAGTAGCAATCCTCTCTTGGCTGGATGTCAGACAGCCCATCCCGGCCTGGGAGAACACCCATGCCAATGCAACCGCTTTAACGGAAGAAGCAACTTACATGAAAACAGGGTTACTCAGTAATAAACCTCTTGAGTGTCTTTCTAGCACCAGAGTCCACTGACGTTGCCAAGAGGCCATATTGCAGGCAAACAATGTAAGCAACCTGCCATTTCCGCTCCCGGGTGCTCACCCTATTGGCACAAGCAAGTAGGCGGCCCGGATCGAACAAGAAACGCGGCTTGGTATGGGGGATGTCTGTGCTACTCTTCCGAAAGAAAGACGTTTGATGTCTCGGCAACTCGCGTCTGGAATGGTCGACGGTGACACAAGAGGCAACACCTATCAACATGGCGTCAGCCCGCATCTGTAGGGACCCAGATCTTCTTTCTTATTACCAAGCGAGAGTCACTAAGAGAGAACAAGTTGTTCCGGGGAATGAGACAACATGGGAGATCATAAGTAAGATATTTCGGCCGTTGACATTGTGTCTTTGTTGTCTTTAACCAACCGGCATTAGCCAACGTCACCAAAACGAACCGGTTTCCATCTTGGTTGGAGACTCTTTATGAGTCCACATCAAAGCCCCGGTAGCTGCGTCCACAGATCGACGATAACCGTCTGGGTGAGAAGGGAAACCGCCCTCCTCTCCCTCCCAGATGGGCCGCCCAGTAAAGAACTCTCGAGAGCAAGGAGTAAGACCCCCGACGGTGAAAGACGGTGTCGAGAACTCTGCCTGGTACCGCCTCCAACCTTGGGCCAGGAGTCTGTACAAGGCATAGCGTAGTGTACAGGAACTGGTTGTTCTGGGAAGCACCCAGCAATCAACCCAGCATCGCTCATCTTCGAGATCCTTAGCTCGTAGTGCACGAAACTGTAGAATGAGCAATGTTGACCCGTCGAAGCAAAAGACCTGAGGACATTCATACTTGCAGGCATATCTATTTAGAGAGTTAGCCATAGTGCACCTTGATGTCGGCAAGTACATACCCGCGTAGCTCTTGAGAGAGCTTCACCTGGGACCCTTGACTTGATATGCAGTCGGATTGCCAGGCTGTAGCCGAGATAAGATTCCTCTTCATCTCACCAATAGCTAGCGGTGCTCTCTCTCCTGAAAACCTGGCCGAGAAGATGGAGTCGACATTTTCCGAGATGCCACGACCAGAAAGGGGTTTGCAATGCGACGCTTGCACCACACTGGGATAACTCTTCCAGGCTGCGAGTGTGACATTGGCCACTTCAGTATTAAACCAATTCTCACAGTCGGCCTCGAATTCAAGCCGCCAATGTCTGTTGTTGGTGGGAACAGCGAGCTCGCTCATCCGTAGCGCGTCGTCAGCGTCGAGGGGCATGAAGGCACTGTCAAAGTTGGCGTGGGTCAGGCCATCGTCAGCGACGAAGGAGTGGACTATGATGTTTGAGATGGGCACATATTTCCGCGCCCATTCTTTGTCGGACGCCGTGGTGTACTTGGTTTCTACAACTGGATTTGTAGGGTGCTGCAGGATGTGATGCTCGGCCGTGCTGTATTGGCCTATGAGACTAGACTTCAGATGGCTGGCGAGTTGTATGAAAGGTAGACAGAACCTGGGGAACCGCGAAATTATGCGTGACGAGGCCATGGATATACTTGATAATGGATGAAGAGACGAGATAGGCAAACGAGAAAACACCTGGGCATGCTGGTGACACTTGGGTTGTTGATGATTGCGCTGGTACAAGTGCAAAGTAAAACGACATGGGTGCTCTCAGTAAAAATGAGAAAATCGAAAACTGAAGTGGAAGTAGAAAATTAGAAGAATTGCGATGCCTAGTTGAGAAGCTGTTGGTCGGTAGGTTAGTTACTTCGTGGTCGAGGCGCAGTGACATGAATGTTGGGTGTCAGTCACTGTACAAGGCTGTATTAGCGATGGGCTCTTTTCTCTGTGCCTCCTTTCTCCTTGAACTTGCTTCTCCCAATTGACTCGCACCCAGCATCAATCAAAACCGGTAACAATACCTACGCTGCGCAACTGTGTGGATTCCGGCGCTATGAATGGGCATGGCATCGGTGCAAACTATGGGGGACTGGATGAGCCCATTCCGACTCCGTCTCCTAGTCTAACTACCAGCCCCCTGTCCAGCCCGGCTCCCAGTTCCTCTTCAGGCCGACGTCAATCTACCCAAAAGGTGTTACGCTCAAGAAGCATTGTTCGTGATAACCCTTGCTTGAAACGAAATATCGTGCTGACCAATGGGCCTAGTACTTTCGCTTTGGGAGCCGCATTATAGGAGCAACTGGGTCACCAGCTGACACGGCGCATCCCAATGTCCTCCGCCTCAGTACAATTCCAACTATTGTGGAAAGCATTGTGTACTTCCTACTCTGGATTTTGCCTTCAGTGTTGAGTAGCCGCATTCTGTCATCGCACCCTGAATGGACCTTGCCTCGACGGTTTGTCTTCAAGAAGCAGAAGGAATACTGGGAGAACGAGTTTGAGTTGGAAAAAGCGGCTTACGAGATGCTCAAACCTCTCCAAGGGCGTTCCATCCCTATTTGCTTTGGTCAAATTGACTACGACGATACCCGGGCCCTGCTCTTGTCCGACATAGGCGGTGCCTGTCTCGCAACTCCCGAGGGTGCAATCCTGCGACACGACGAGCTCCAGCCGTTGCTGGAAGAAACACTAACTACCTTAGTCAACGCGGGAGTGTCACACGATGACCTCAAGCTGGACAACTTTCATCTGGTAGAGGATGATCGTGGTGGTGATAGGATCATGGCTGTTGACTTGGAGAGGGTTGACATAGGTCTTTCGGAGAAGCAGGCAACGTTCGCCGTCAAATGCGCCGTCGACTTTTTGATGCAGGCGTACAAAGCCCATCTTGAATGCTTGGAGCATGATGGGTTGCTCCAGCCAAAGAAATACCCTGCAAAGAGTTAATAGAAGCCAGGTAGAGACATGATACACCGGCATTGATACCCCACGTGACACCCATCACGATACCCTCAACGCAACTACCTATTCAAACATTTCTGCTTTGATCACCTCAGCAACACTAAATGCCAAAGCATCTTGATTTCCAACCAGTAACTCAAATAAATAAAACATAAAAAGACCAACGACTCCCCTCTCAGAATTCCCAAGACTTGACTCCTACATCAACTTCCATTCAGAGCGAGCCAGCGCACAGACCACCCAACCTTAAACTCCCCCACTTACCGTTAGCCAAGGTAGCACTGTGCTCTAAACTTCAGCCTCGCGCGACAACATCCATTGTCACAAGCGAAACCATCCATCACCAACAACTACATCCCACACAATGGCCCCCGTCGATCGCGTGGACCACAATGTCCTTGAGCGTAAGATCGCCAACCTCCTACATCCTGCTAATATGCGCTAACGCCCTTCCAGAGCAGCTCAAGGACGTCATTCAAGACCTCTACCAGATCATGGTCCAAGTAGCGACCTACGACTCCGTCGGCCGCCCAAGCAAAGAAGTCCTCTCCAACGAAATGTACGAGCCCCTCACACTCTCTACCCTATGCGACCAACTAACACGCCCTAGCAAAACCCTCTCTCAGTCTCTCCGCACAGTACACATCTCAGCATCACCGCCCAACAACCTACCGTCAGTACCGCCCGAACTCCTCGAGTACGTCGAGCACGGCCGAAATCCAGACATCTACACCCGTGAGTTCGTTGAGCTCGTTCGCCGGGGCAACCAGCTCATGCGCGGTAAGCGCCACGCCTTCGAAACTTTTCGTGACACACTCGCCGAGAACATGACAACGGCCATGCCTGAGCTGCGCGACGACGTAGCCCAGGTCGTCGAGGCCACCGGTGGTGTACCACCTGGCAAGAAGACTGAGCAATGAGATGCAAGCACGTCAAATATTCTTTCATACTTCATAAACAAAATTGGCGGACAAAGCCTCTATTATCATAACAGTTGATATGCCAGACATGGGACGCAACCCACAAGGAACCGATCTAAGAGTCCGCGCCAGTATCCTATCCCTCCCTCCGTGGCAGAACTATGAACAAAAGGGATGAGCCGGGTCTCTCCGTCCCGCAGCTCTGCCCTGTGCCTATCTCTCTCATCCTCTAGACTAGTCCCTGAAAAAAACGCCGTGGCAATGGTATTTGTGTAGCATGCGTGCAATGTCCCTCTGTGTGTAACATGACCAAGCACGTCTCTAGAACGTAGGCAACCGGTCTCCGCCGGGGTGCCGGACGCGTCTCATACAAATGTAAATGAACCCAATGCCCACCAGAGCCAGGAGTACCACTTGCGCTGGAAGTAAGACGGCTGCGGCCAGGAACACCGTGCCATATCGCCGTACCGTGTCAACGAGCCGATCATGGGCCTCTCGGCGCTGCTCGATATGATCTCGGAACTTGCTGTTCTTGGGAGCTCCTGCTCGTGGGTTCTCGACAAAGGGGGTTTTATAGTCGTCATCATCGTCATGCTCTTCCTCTTCCTCTTCGTAGTCCGTTGTATCGTACTCTCGATCCTCAGAGTCTTGGTCCGAGTCGGCTGGTCATGAAAAGTTGAAACCGCCGGGGTAACCACCACGTTGTTGGCGAGGATCACCGCCAAAGCTGAAGCTGGCACCGCCGCCAGGGAAACCGCCAGCTGACCGGAAGCCACCGCCGCCGAAGCCGCCCTGGCCACCCATCATGTTGAACAGAATCTCGGGGTCGATGCCGCCCATACCTCCACCCATGCCGCCTCCGCCGAACATGTCGCTAGGATCGACGAGGTCGTCGCCATTATCATAACGGGCTCGCTTCCTGTGGAGGTTGTTAGCACATGCCTCTGCTTCATCAAGGGAGGGTGTTCTTACTGAGGGTCGCTCAATGTTTCATAGGCTTCCTGCAAGTCCTTGAACTTCTCCTCGGCGTGGGCATCACCGGGGTTCTTGTCGGGGTGGAGCTTGACAGCCATCTTGCGGTAGGCTCGCTTGATTTCGTCGGGTGTAGCTGTCTTCTCGACGCCTACAATCTTATAGTAGTCCTTTCGCTGAGACTTCTTCAGCTCCAGCTCCGCCCTGCGGATTTCCTTTAGGACTGAACGGTCCTCGGGGTCGAACTCTTGAACTGTCTTCCACTCCTTCACAGCATCCTCCCATCTCTCTGCACCGCCCAACGCGTTGGCCTTGGTCTTGCGAGCCTTGGTGTAGCCAGGATCGAGGCTAATGGCGCGTTCGCAGTCAGCGATGGCATCATCAAACTGCTTAAGCTTGATCTTGCACTGCGCCCGGTTCTGTAGCAGCTTCGCATTCATGTTCTTATTGGAGGGGTCAATCTCCAAGGCATTGGTATACTTTTGGATGGCATCCTCCAGTCGACCAGCCTTGAAATCGGCGTTGCCGTCCTCCTTCATGCGGTCAAGCCTCTGCACAATTCTGAGCCACTTGACTGCATCACGGAAGTCAGGATCGCAGCTAATAGCCATACGGAAGCATTGGATAGCCTTCTCATTGTCTCCCTGGCCGTACAGCACACGCCCACGAAGGACAAGTGCCTCGGGATCCTGGTTGTTCTGTCGCAGCAGAGACATGGCAATGTTCTGCGCCTCACCCAGCGAGTTCTCACGTCCCATCAAGAGGTAAGCCTCTCCCCGCATCAACTGCCACTTGCGGGGCTTGGTGACGCTGGGACCGAGGCCACGCTCAGCAAGGTCAAGAGCGTGAAGAACCATGGACATGCCAGATCCGGAGCCTCGCTGAAGGGTGTTGCGAGCTGATTCAATATGGTGCAGCATCTCCTTGGCCGGTGCCATATCCTTGGCAGATGGGGGAGGGTCAATGCGGCTAAAGGTTGTCATGGCTTCCTCGGGGCGGCCTAGGCCGGTGTAGATGCGGGCAAGACGCAGGAGAATCTTGGCATTCTGGGGGTCATAATCGGCAGCCCGGGAGCAATCCTCAAGAGCATGCTCGTACTGACCATTAGACATGTAAGCAGCGGCTCGGTTGCCTAGATAGGTGGCATCGAAAGGGAATAGGTCGACAGCTACAGAAAAATGTCAGCATTTTGAAGGCTGACTTCAGGCCCGACAGTCGAATGAGCCACGCTTCTCAGATAAAATCATACCTTTGCTGTACTGCTCGATAGCCTTGAAATAGTTTCTGTCCTTGAAGAAACGGTTTCCGGCAGCCTTGTAGGACTCGGCATCATCCTTTGGCGTAGGAGTCGGGCTGGAGGGGTTGGACTTATGGGGAGGAGGAGGAGGGGCGCCATCATGAGTAGAGCCGTTGGGAATAGGCACCGAAAAGTTTGCCTGGGCGGAAGGGTTCGGGGGAGTGGTAGCTCGGGCGCCGTTGACAGGCTCGCCGTCGATATCCATAGAGCTGCCGTTCATGGCGGCGGCGAGAGCAGATAGGCGTTTGCGCTCTTCGGGTGGGAGGTTAAGCGGGTGAGTGGCGGGCTCGTATTTAGGCCTGCGGGAGGAGCGGTGGCCCGCGTCGGTAGAATGCCTCGAGAGTCTAGACGAGTGTGAAGACTTGTTTGACTCTGCGTATGAGGCAGGCCTGGATGATCTCCTAGATGAAGAAGATTTTGTCGGAGATCGGGTGGGCGACGAAGACTCCGAGTGCGACTGAGCGGTATCGTCACGTTCACGGTCGTCGAGACTCGAATGCTCGTTTGCTCCGTTGGTGGGCTTCCTTGAGGAAGACGAGGAAGATGATGGCTTCTTGCCGCTACCAAAGAAGTTCTTCATTTGGGCCAGAGAAATCGATACGAATGGAAGAATTCCAAAGAATCCCCGTACAAGGTTATGCCGGATACCTCACTGCCTGACTCGGTGCCCTAAACGGGCGTTAGGGAAAAAACCGATTTTTTTTTTCGGGGCCGCGTCTCCAGTGGCTCCGGGAACAGTCGAGGTGCGGCTCGGGGGCGGCTCTGAACCTAAAAGGGGGGTGTGCGTGTGGGAGAAGCAGAAGCAGGCGGACTAGGTAGGGGTAGAGTAGAAGGGGGCAGTTGTATGTGACGGGGAGAGTTGATGGGATGGCGATTGTAGACTGGTGGTGATGGAGTGAGCAACTGGACCCGAACAGTCAAGCTAGGTAGAAGGACAAGAACGAGACAGGACAGATCAGAGATGACGGACAGGAAAGCGAAAAAGAGATGATCAAAAAGTAAAGAGCTGGGGGGCAGGGGAGGAAGAAAGATGAAGGAGAAATTGACCCTTGGCCTTGGACCACCAGTGACGGTGACTGGGAGACAGTCAGTGACGAGTGACAAGCGACAACGGCCAGCCGATTTATCAGCTGGGGCCCGCGCCTGGTCTGGTCTGGTCTTGTCTTGTCTTGGTCTTGATCTCAAGTGGTTTGGTCTGCACAATTAATCGACGCCCGGGCACAATTGGCACCTTGTTTCTCCAGGGTCTTTCCAGCCTGACGGGAGACGGGAAGCAATTTGAGCCTGTGTGAGACTGCGTGTCAATGTTGATGACTTCCTAGACGGGGCAGACGGTTGGTTAGTCCAGGCTAATCCGTCCCAATTTCAACCTGTCGGCTTCCTCGCTGCCATGTCCACAGCATCCAAGAGCAAGTCGAAGAAGAAAAAAGAAAAAGAAAAAGGCTGGAGAGCCCTGCGAAGGCTGACTGGTTGTTCAGTGACGGGAGCCTGAGCGTCTGCGTCTTGCTGATGGATGGGGCTTGGCTGGGCTTGATCCATCATTGAAGAAGGAAATTGTGACTGGACTGGGGGCCCGGGGGGCATGGCAAAGCCGAATCGCAGGTCTCGGAGACCGGGTGACACGCTGTCAGACCGCCTGCCGTGCGAGTACCCGGTACTTGCACCCCCGGACAAGGCCACCACGCGCTTTCCACCCCCACCACGAACAGAGCAGCCAGCCAGACTGCAGGCAAAGGGCCAATGAAACAAGGACCGGGTACGATGAGGAAATGGATCAAACGGCGAGGCAGGCAAAAGGGCATGAAAGGGGTCTCCTCCCGTCGTTCATGACGATGGAGGGAACAGGCGGGCTGTGTTGAGGCGCCGCGTTTGCGTGTGAGGTGTCCATACGGAGCTGTGCATAGGTGGCCACCCAAGCCGAGTTGGGCTTACAACACAACACCACGCAACACGATGAGGAGGCTGGGAACTAACTATCTGTCAATCGACTCTTGGTTGAAAGTTGGTCATGGATTGACGGATGGATGACACTTTAAAGGACACTCGAGTGTGACAAAGATTGCGTTTACAAGGCTGTGCATGCCGTGTCTTTTCCGAATGAATCAATTCCAAACATCACCGCCAGACCCGATATCAAGCACATCTCAAACTCCCACCCCGCGTCGACTCGACTAAGTTTAGTGCCCGCCGTACACCCGGGAAAGCATCATTGAAGCGGGCGGTAAACCAGGTGCTTGTATCGAGGAGTTGCGCTTAGCCGGACGTCATTCTAGAAGGTTCAGTGGGGCCGTCTCTCAGGTCCCTGCTAGCAAATAATACGGGATCCCGCGGCCTGGACCAACACACCCACCCACCCGTCCGTCCTCCGGCCACCGGAACCCAGCGGCTGCTGCCTCTTCTTCAACGGCTTCAACTCTTCTGTTGGAGGGGCGGGGAGGCCGGGATCCCTGCCAGGGTCTCTTTCGCTTGGCTGCAAATCACAAGAGCCCGCCGGGCCCCCCGGATTCTATTCCCTTACCTTCCAGCGCGTGTCAGCCTGAGCCATCCTCCAGCCCGTTCCATTTCCTCGATGACTGGTCACTGCTTGACCCGCGCGCCCCGTGTTGTCAGCCGAAATCCCATAGGAGTGGTTGTTGGTTGTAAATTCTACCAATGCCAACAACTCGGCAGTAGCAACGGCATGGGCCTCATGCAGAGCATGCATTGCCCGAGGTGTAATTGTCCGGGCCAAACACGGTGGAGGTCAACGCCAATGCCAATGCCGACTCGAAGGACAGTGAAAGAGGGTCACTTGTCAGGCATGAACCTGTCGCGAATCACATGTGTCATTTCATGTAATTGCGGTGTTTTGAAAGACTGTTCTATAAGTTAGTCTCCTGAACGTTTCTGAATGCCTATCTCCCAAGCACAATCGTCAGTGTTTATCAAGACCGTTTCAAACCGGGTGGAATAAGCTGTGATTCTTTATCATGATACTCCATTGCCTCTGTAAGTAAATTCACTATGCACTTTCGTCCCCATCAGTACCCCATGCCCTGGGAGTCCATGATACTCAAACAACAAGACCAGAACGGATCCTACAATCAGTGCGTAGTTGATATTTTTCATTCCCTCATAATCTCAGTCAATTGCCTTGCTCGTGGTTGTGAGTCAACTGACAGCATTCCTTGATGTTGCGTTGAACCTTCACCGTCCATCGTGTTATTTCACCGGCAGCGGGTCAGCGTAGGTTAATCATTCTGGTCAAGGGCTGCACGTGGCCAACATGAGCGAAATGGTAGATGTGTCTGATACAAGTAAGCTTAGACAGTTTTTCATGACTCTGTTGCGGTGTTGATTTGGTGGTCCGGGCGATTACTGTGAATCTACTTGCTAGAACTACGTACCAAGATATAAACATAGAAGCAACCCTTCCCTAGGCCATCATATATAATTCCAACCGGCAGATAGTATGCCGTTTCAATGCAGTAGGGCTGTTTTATACCATCTTCAATGACTAAAGACTGGATAGTATAGGGGGCCTTGCTTGGACATTGGCCGAAACTCCCCAGACCCAGTCGCGAAGGAGGTCTTGAAAACGGTCACTCTTGCTTAGAGTGGTTTCCAAGCTGGTGCCTGTAGCTTTCCTCTACTAGTGAGGAGTGTTAGAAACATCAAGCACTCAGAACACTTGAAGCTATGAGACCTCCCAAGTGTGTTATGACGGTTGGCGGATTGCAAAATTAGCAATTCGCAGATACAACAACCGGCAGGAAACAAACGTAGCATGGTTTCCCATTCAGGTTTAATTCTAGCCCCATAGAATTAGCAATGACTACGCCTCGCTGAATACTCGACGACCATGTAACTGTGTGTCCTGGTTATAGATAACTTGGTGCATAGTTTCCCGAGTATGTATGGCAATATGCCGTAAATCAGGATGAAAACAAGCAGCTGTTATGAATGCCTTTAAGATTCAGGCCATTGATTACTCGTCAATTTTGAGTTGTCCGCTCCCAGGCCGAGAAAGCGAACTCGTCCGACATGAAGTGGTATACCATCATGGGATAGCCCATATTCCACCGCTTGCCCAGCGAGCGCAGGAACGGATAACTACACCATAACTATGGTAAGAAGCTTCAAGACCTTCTGTAGCCAAAAATGGCGTTCACTTGTTTCGTGATACCTAAGTTGACATCCCTCACCAGCGAGAACAAGAACAACATTGCTTTGATCTTAAGGTTCTTCCTTGCGCTCAAAAAATATTTGTTTTTGTATGTCAAGGACACTTAATCTTGCATCAAGGTTGTTCAGTCTCTCATCTCTACCTCAGCATCATCGCTGGAGGAAGCCATCAACTCGAGGGGCACGACATGCTGGGCATTAGGGGTACTGAAACCAGGGGAGACACATGATAGTTATTGGAAAGACTGAATCAACCATTCAACAGCCATTTTACTGGCAATTCTTCTCTTGGAAGCGCTCTTAACTCATTTATAGCGAACTAAGACAATGGTACGAGAACTTGAGTCCGTGGAGACAGCCCGGCATGTAGTGACCTCGAGGGTATAGTATATCCGGAGACCCCGAGACAGGTTGGGGGTCTGAAGAAAACAGCCGCTATGGATTCCTAGGTATGCACAGAGATACTGCAGATGGGGAGAGGTATCTTGAAAGAGCTCCCATTGTATGAAACACGATGTTGTAGACAACTCGGACACATTTTAGTGGACTACGGTTCTTGCAGCATTTCGAGGCTGGACGTCGAGAATTGGAGATGTTGTCATAGAGATATTGATATCAGGACTTCTAGGTTGCTTGGTGAATGATAGGTAGAGCTCACGGTCAGATAGAGCCCTTTCACGCAACGACGGCAACCATTGGGTCTGTTCGATACACTCCATGCAAACCTGCAAGATAGCGTCTCGCGTGGTTTTCTAGGTGTAGTCTGATCCAGTAGGCTGGACCAACGCAAGGGTGCAATAATTACTCGTGTTCTCATTCGATGACTTATGCTATTCCCAAATCCATTGCCCAAACCGTTTCCAAACCGAATCGACCTTTTCCAAACCAAATCCCTAACTTACACCGTGACCAGAGAACTGCTCAATCCTCAGAGTTCTCGTTGGAGTTGCCTTCTGAACCATTGTTGGAGCCCATGATGGAGTGAACGAAATCCTGGTACTTGAAGACCTCGCCTCGCTTGGCACCAATGTGTGCATTCATGTTGCGATTGAAGGCCCGACGCCCGGTGAATCCATTCATGATCTTATCCACCTCCTTGGTCGTCAGAGGTCTCTGACCGGGTTCGGGCGCCGTCTCCAAGAGTGCATTGCGCAGTTCAGCCAGGTCTACCTGGCCGCTGTCGTCATCATCAAACGCTGAGAAGGCGGACAGGAGCTCGGCACTGGGCGAGAGAGCTGCGAGGGCATCGGCGAGGGAGTTGAGGAATACTGCAAGAGTAATGGTCTGTGGTGCAGAAGGGGGGAAGAATTTTGATACGTCTGCTGGGTGTGAAGGAAGGCCTTGATATAACGTCAGTCCCCGTCGTCTTGGCCGATAATCTGGTTCTTACCTAGCTGGCTGAGCATATCGGCGACGTCTTCTCGGTTGACAACTCCATCACAGTCCCGATCCAAGATTTGAAACCCGTCTCGAAGTGTCCGGACCTGAGTAGGTTGCAGCTGAGACAACGCATTGCCATTGCCAAGCGTCTTTGATACTGGAGTGCGCGGCGACGCGCCAATTCGTGAAGGAGATGTAGGCATGTCGTCTGCTACTGGGGTCTTGGGCTTGGGTGTCCAGCTGGGCTGGGAGCTCGTGGGAGTGGTCGGTCTAGCGAATCGTGATGTCGCGCCAAAAGGTCCAGCCTTGGTCGGCGATCCAGTGGGAGTAATGTGCCGGAGAGGAGAGGGCGAAGCAGGGGACTCGGGTCTGCGAAAGGGGGAGCTGCGTGTGGGAGAAGAGCCATATCCCAAGGGAGAAGGCTTATATGTGACCGGTACAGACTGGAAACGGCCGTGTTAGCAGGAACGAGCGCGCTTGCCAGGGATTGTTCGTCATAGAAGTGCACCATTGTCTTGTACGTGGGTCCGGAGGGACGAGCGGAGAAGGGATATTAACAGGTCGAAGGAGAGAGGAAGAGGATAGAAGTTGGTGTGAGTTTGACGGTTAAGGAAGGTCTCGGTATAGTTGCAAGTAATGGAGCGGGTATAAAATGGCGATGTGCACCGGTTTCGTCACTCGAGGGGAACTGAAGTTGTAGATGCAGCCTGATTCCCAAAGTAAACAAATGGTGTCACGGCGGTTGGTTCCTGGGGAGATGCAACAGGATGCCCCACTACTCACCAGCCATGAACGAGCCACAGACAATTATCAAAGCCACATGCAAGGGAGAGAGCCAAGCCCAATCCGGGGTGCGAAAAAGCGTGGAAGGCGTGGCGCTCGCATGGCGCTAGGGGCTTGCCGACAGGAGAGGAGGCCAGATGGCCCAAGCGCCTTCAACCACCAGCTGATACCGTGATTCAGGGGACCAACCCTTTTGCTATTATGACTTTTCAGTGGTTGAGGCTCGTCCTTGGTGACACTTTTAGTGGTTCAGGAGGCTGGCTGGTGTTTCTCTAGGGGCCCAATGACCTGCTGAACCCTTCAAGTTCAGTGATGGATCAGCCTAGGGGCGACTGTCGCGCATCCAATAAGGCCAGGGAAGGCGAAACCGAGCTCGAGCCCACCGAACCATTTTCAGGGGCTGATCGCTAGGCGATTGAGGGGCTTCAAGGCTGGCGGCTGGAGGGTCGAGGCTGGAACTGGAACCACAACCTTTTGACCTCTTGACGACTAATTAATCGGTTTCAATCGCAGGTGCCAATTGCTTCATATCGCCAAGACCGCTACCTAGGCAGGTTGTCATATGGGGATTCAGCTCTTGGCTAAACTTGTCTTTCTCTTCCACTAGGACAGCCTGTGTCCCGCCCTTGGAAAGCAAAGTCTCCATCCCCATCTTGCGCACCACACCTGGGTTGCGCCCACTTGTGGCAGACCATGTCTCGGTTGCAGCTCTCTCTCTGAATCAATCCCGTTGTTCTGCTAGTGGTGCTACTCACGTCTTCGGCTCCAGCTCTTTTGAGTAGAGCTGAGTGACGCTCAAAGTGGAACAAGTGTCGATCCCACTGCGCATTACACCGCATCTCGTCGACTCGTATCGGCCCTCCCGACTCGGACTCGCAGCGCAACATCGCCCGATCCGGAGCCTACAGAGGCTACCGAGTTTGCGCAGGACGAGGGAGGCAGGCAAGACTTCTACAGTCGTGTCTCATCACACCAGCTGGACTTGAATCCGTCTTCGGACTTGTCCATCCGCTTCCGCCATGGCTTCGTTCCAGTCGACGCTGCCGTACCTGACCAGGACAGTCAGTAACAACACCAACACCAACAGCAGCCATAATCATAACCATAGCAACTACTCCAATGGGTCGTTACCCAATCGACGCACCTCCCTAGCCTCCTTTCACTCGTCTCGCCCGGAATCGCAAATGTCACAAACCTCGCCGCCTCCCTCGAGGTCACCGCTTCCTCCTGGCCTCGAAGGCGATCGCATTTCAGATCCCAACTCTCAGTCCAAGACTCCCTCGACCGGTCTCTCCTCGCAGCACTCGTCTCTGTCGGCACCGCGTCGCACGAACCCCCACGCACGACCCTCACGAAAGCTTCGTTCGCAGTACCCGCGGAGCTCAACCGAGAACCATGTCGAATATATCCTTGTCGCGTCCTTTGATATCGACCGAGGCCCTGTTATGGAACATCAGTATCCAGTTGCGATCACTGGAGACGAGAACATGCTTGCCGAGCTGATGTTGC
Organism: Fusarium vanettenii 77-13-4; assembly: GCF_000151355.1. Taxonomy (NCBI): domain Eukaryota; kingdom Fungi; phylum Ascomycota; class Sordariomycetes; order Hypocreales; family Nectriaceae; genus Fusarium; species Fusarium vanettenii. The sequence continues at coordinate 3,001,829 of NW_003315879.1, read as the reverse complement.
CCGACCAAGCCCACGCCCGTAATCAGGATTGGACCATCTTTTTCTTGCACAAGGATACCAGTCAGGAGGAAGAGGACGAGGAGCGCAAAGCCAAGGAAGAACGGAAGAGACGACGAAAGAGGCGGCGCGATAGGCTAGCCGGCATAATAGACGAGGAGGACGAGGATGCGGAAGATGACTTACTGGAAGATGACTGGGACGATGAGGAGGACGATGATGACGACGATTCGTCCACCGATAGTGAACCCGAAGGCGGAGAAGGACCGCCACTGATTTATGTTCTAAATCTGGTCAACACCAAGCATGACAAGTCGGTAAAGCGAGGAGCCATTGTCAAAGCCATGGCCATCTGCACGCGCCATCCCTTCCTGCATATATACAAGGCAAGTAGCCTTCTCGCACATTTCTTGTGCCGTGGACACCTGCTGATCGCCCTCTAGCCGTTATTGTTATTGGCGTTGGAAGAGTACTTCAAGGCGCCTGTGCCCGAGACGTTGGCCATGCTATACGAGTCGGTCAACGCCATGGACTTGTCCCTGATGCCCAAGCTTAGCCTCCTTGAGCGGCACCTACTGCAGGCGAGCGACAATAAGGATCTCTTTGTGGAAAAGTTTGAGCAGATGATTCAGATGCGGATAGCCGAAGACCAGAGCGAAGAGGCGGCAGACCAGTCATTGGATGCGACTCGGAGCCCGACGAAGCTGACTGGTATATCGAGGGCCGGTACCAAGGCCCATGTCGAAGGTGGCCAGTCGATTTACTCGGTTCCCCGCGACACGCATGAGTTTGAGAGCAAGGTCATGTACAAGGGCATTCCTATTCCCATCAAAGTGCCTGTGGCCGTCATGCCCGAGACCGTGGGTGACTTCTCACTCATCAAGCTCATTCAGAACTTTTCGGATTCACACCAGAAGACACCTCAGCCATTTACGCTGCACCCTCACCTTACCACGAATGGCGTCAACACGCACCCCATTATCGTTCTGGCTAATGCCTTGTTGACGCAAAAGAGGATCATCTTTCTGGGTTACAACATGCCTTCAGGAGAGGTCGCTGAAGCTGTCTTGGCAGCGTGTGCCCTCGCGTCTGGCGGCATCTTGCGCGGATTCACACGGCACGCCTTTCCTTATACTGACCTGACAAAGATTGACGACCTGCTCAATGTCCCTGGATTCATCGCCGGTGTGACAAATCCTACCTTTGAGCACCACCCCGAGTGGTGGGACGTTTTGTGTGATCTGCCAAGCGGACGGGTTAAGATCAGTTCAAAGATTGATGCTGCTCCAGTGACAGAAGGCTTGTTATACTTTCAGCAGCAAAACTCTGCTTTTGCCAGTGTAGCCAGCGGTACAACCAACAATACTCAGGACTATACCGGCGACAATGCCTTCATGGCCGACATCCTGAGGAGTATTGCGGCAAGACACGGCGAGCGTGTGATCAGGGCAAAGTGGCGGGATTGGGTTGGAAAGTTTACCCAGATCGCGGCCAAGTTTGAGGAGAGTGTTTATGGCGCGAGTGCCTTGTACATTGGCGGCGAGGACCAGGACTTGATGCCACCTGGTGCGAATGGACACGGCTATGTTTGGGCAGATGACACGGCGAAGCATAAGGAGCTCGCCGGTAATGTGACCAGAATCGAAGGATGGCGCAACACCCGCAGTTATTACAGCTTCATCCAGGTAAGACGACCATTTAAAGGAGACCGGGACATTGCTGACAAGGTGCAGGATCTGGCTCAGATCTATACCGTCAGGCCACTGAAGGGCCTTGACCTTGCCCATCTTCATGACCGTCTGCGCATGCAACGTCTCACGCCGGCACAGAGC